>NC_069499.1:1045148368-1045448368 GCF_027579735.1 Bombina bombina
ACCTAGCCCTTGAAACACATCTGAAAATAGTTCCTCAACTTGTTGCTTAGATAAACCTTTGTTATACTGATCAACAGTCATGACTATTTTTATAAGATTTAGCTGTTTGCAGGCACTTAACCATAAAACAGGCTTTGCTGGGGTGTCTATAACATAAAATTCCAAATTAAGTTTTTTGTTTTGTAACATGCATTGATATGAGCACTTTCCCAGTGCATGTAGCCGGTGTCCTCCATAACCAACAAGTTTTGACAGACCAGACTTTTCAAGCTCACATATGTTTGCCAGTTTGTCATAATTTGTGCTAGCAGGAATGCAATTTACTTGTGCACCTGTATCAATCTTGAATTTAATTGGTATGTTTGTGTGCTCACAAGAATCTCAACATATACTTCATCTTGTTCTACATTTGTTTTATCCACCATAGCTAGAAATATTGTACAGTACTTTGATCAATGTCACTATCAGTTTCATTTTCATCTTGCTCCACTTGATTCACTGACTTCCCATACTTTATAGTGTTGTTTCTGCACACCCTGGCAAAATGGTTGTTTTTCTGACATTTGTAGCATATTTTTCCCTGTGCTGGACACTGTGTATTATTAGTGTGTTTTGTACCACATTTAGTACAGCTTCTGTAAAGGGTTTGCTCTGCACAATCCTGCAGTTTATTTGCTTTTCTGCTACGAATCAGATTACTTTCACTTTTCCTTTGCACCATGTGTAAGACTTCTGTGTCACTATGAATTAACTGCATGTGAGCTCTGGATGTTTCATATGCTCTAGCTATTTTTACTGCAGAGTTTATGGTTAGATCCTCTTCTAGCAGTAATTTTTCCTGTACTTCTCTAGAATGTGATCCCATCACAATTCTATCTTTTATCATATCATCACAGTCCTGAAAGGCACAGTCTTTAGCTATGAGATGTAGCTGTGTGACCCACTCATCTATAGATTCTGTTTTACCCTGATGTCTTTCATAAAACACTTTTCTCTGTACAGTTATGTTTTTCTTAGGATTACAGTATGCCTCAAATTTCTCAAATAACACATTGGGATCCTTTTTACCTTCAGCAGATATAGCTCCACTTGCACTCCATGATCTGCAAATACCTCTGCCTTTCTCTCCAATGCAAATGAGAAACTGTGCAGCCTTCTGCTCCTGTGTCCACTTGTTAGCATCAGGGCCAGCAAATGATAATTCCATGAGCTCTCTCCATCTTGTCCAGTGCTCACATACATTGCCTTTATCAAAGTCCATAGGAGGCACTTGCTGTCTGCTTGCAGCCATGACAATCAAATTTAAAGAAATCTGTTTACTTCTAATACCATGTAAAGATCTCCTGTTATAGAATGCACAGAACTCATGAAGGCACCATTGTTCAACTTCAAGAACTTTTTATTAACTGAACTAACACACCCATTTCACTGTTATACCTCATGCTTGTCCCTAGTGTTAGAATATATAAACTGCAACAAATATAAACAGCAACAACTGGAACAAACCATTATTATATATTCATTACAGGTAGGTCTACTTTTTGTGAAATTATAGGGCCGAATTAGGAACCTGCACATTTCTGTTTTCAAAGCAGGAATTTTTACAGATTAATTTCTTGGGCTCATGTTGTGCAGTAGCCTACCAGCTCAAGATAGAAAACAATCACCTTATTAAAGCACTCACTTAATGTACAATATGCTTTCAATAATAAAACTTAACTTTTAATAAAGTAAGTAAAAAACTTATAATGAAGGTATATACTCTCACATCCAACTAAAAACAATTTTAAAAAGGGGAATAAACCAACACCCCCTGACTGAAAAATGCCCACAGTACAATTGGAACAAATAAAGTCTATCAGTAGTTTGAGTCCGGTTATGGAGCAATTCGTTACGGTTGTCCCATCATATCTTTGCCACTGAGTAAAAAGATCCCTAAATTAGAAAAAAGGAGACTGTCCCTCATAGATTAACTGTGCTGACAATAACAGTTATATGGGGCGCAATCCGATATACGGCGCAGGTTGAATTCCATTGAAAGTTTAGGTTTTTCTAACCCTTCTCTGGTAAATCAGTTTTACCATGGACTTGTAATATCAAGTCACAAGCTAAAGTTAGCGCGGTCAAGCAATATTGCTTATTGCATCCCACACTATTATTAGCGTGCCACTTGTAATCTAGCCCTACATAATCTGTAGGCATCACCCATTCTATATGATACCATGCAATGTGCTGTCAAGTCCTATGTCTGTGATTTTCCAATGATCATTTATTAAAAAAATTTGTGTGATATTTATAATCTTTAACACAAAAAAACATAGGCTAAAACCATCTCAAGCTGTATAAAAACAAAACTTTATTGTCATCAAAATAAAAGTCTGCTCGGCTCCAACGGCACGTTGTCATGAGGAGGGCTTCACCTTATCCTACACACAAACGTTGGCAACATAGGTAGTAAGTGCTTGGAGCTGTTACACAATAGCGTATAGAGTGTGTAAGGACAGTGCAATAGACTAACCCCGGAGTGATTCATAGACTGCCATTGCTCTATACTGTTTATTGTTTTTAAAGACCATTTGAATATGTTATGTTTTAAATAAAAAGATTGGAATCCCCTGCAGCACATTTAGATTTGTTTTACTGAGTGCTTAAAGGGACATGAAACCCATTTATTCCCTTTCGTTATTTAGAAAAAGCATTCAAAATTAAACAACTTCCCAATTTATTTCTATCATCTAATTTGTTTAATTCTCTTGGTATCCTTTGTTGAAAAGCATATATAGATAGGTCCAGGAGCTGCTGATTGGTGGCTGCACATGTATGCCTCATGTTACAGGTTCAACCATGTGCATTGCTGTTTCTTCAACAAAAGATACTAAAAACTTTGTATTTGTATTTCTTTTTATGTATTTTTATTTTAATGTTTGGTTAAAGTTATAAAACTGATATAATACTATATATATATATGTAAGGACCTTGCCCTTACCCAAGATGGCTGCTGTAATAGTTGTATTGAGGAAGAGAAATGCCATCTGGGAAGGGGGAGGAGTTGTTAGTGCTGAGGAGATTTTCTTAGGTGTTAAGAGAAGTGTGGAGCTTGCACAGACTTTGAGATGGGGGAAGAAAGTTGCTGTTTCCAAGCTGAAAGAAGTTATTCAGACTAATGCATGGATTCCAGAGACAGTTCAGACATTGCTACATGTGGCTGCTGCAGACAGAAGTTTGAACCTTTTATTTGTACTGTGAGTGTCAGCCATTATCTGCTGTTTTAAGATCTCCATAACTTCATGTTAACTAAATGCAAGAGAAAAGATATACTAGTCATATCTGATGTGCTGCAGAGTTGTTGTATATTAAAGAGATAACCCAGAGAATATTCTAGAAGTTATTCTGCTTAAACAGTTTGCATAAATACACTAAATGGATTGCACAGCTGCATTACATAAGGAAGTAATTGAGTGTAATGTGCTGCAGAGTTGTTGTATATTAAAGAGATAACCCAGAGAATATTCTAGTAGTTATTCTGCCTAAACAGTTGCATAAATACACTAAATGGATTGCACAGCTGCATTACATAAGGAAGTAACTGAGTGTGATGTATATTAAAGAGATAACCCAGAGAATATCCTATAAGTTATTCTGCCTGAACAGTTTGCACAAATACACTGATTGGATTTATAAAGCTACATTACATAAGGGCATAACTGTGAGATTTCTGCAGCTGTTTGTAGTAAAAGAGTGACTGACTTTGCAGTATAAGGCAAGTGATGGCTGAAATTCAGTAATAAGGTAGAGACTTATGTTATTCAGTATTTCTGAGGAGAAGTTTTCTTGAGCACTGCATCGATCACAAGCAGCACTCTCTAGCTTCGTTCACAAGCAGCAAGGGATAATTACCTCAACTAAATTCTATTTTGTATATGAAATTGCATTGTACAGCACCACCTCAAAGTATTTTACAACAACAGTTATGTTATTATTTCATGAGCTCATGAAGGACTTCTGAGTTAAAAAAAAGGTATACTGATGTCATAAGAAGATATTGTGATTAATTTTATTATTTGTATTTGTTGCACTGTATGTTATTGGTTAAACACTTTATAATAATCAAAGCAACATTTTATTTGAAGATTTCTTGTGTGGTTATTACTTGTTTTCTTTTTGTACTAAAATCTTATAGGACACCACACCCTATTATTCTAGGGTGTCCCCTATAGGTGGAGGCACTGCGTCATACAGGCATCCCTTATATACCTGATTTCAACCCCCCTCCTACTCCCACTCTGCGGAGGCTTAGTTCTCATACACGAAACAGGTAGACAGCATTACACTATCACCCACCTCAGGAAGGTCAGGAAAGGGTTGTTACAGATGGAGGCACTGCTGAGATCGAGAGGCGGGGCAAAATCAGAAGAGATGCATCTTTTAAAATTAGAAGAGGTGAGAGAGTGGGCAATGCAGAAAAAGGTACCAATTGAGCAGGCAGTGGCTGTGACTTGGATACCAGTAGGAACCAGTCGAGATAAACTATGTGAGTCACTCCAGAGAGCACTTCAACTAAGAGAGTACCCTAAGATAGTAGCATTCAAAAGAGTACCAGATGACACTTGGGGTAGCATATTAATAGACACCAACCAATGTTTCTTAGAAGTACCCCAACCCCTCTGAACTACAGATACTAGGGCTACCTTCAGTCATACTACCCCTCATTTATGCCATAAAATCAGAACTGCATATAGGTCAAGGAAAATGAAGTTCAGGGTGTTAGAGGATCTCAAAATGAATCTAATATGGAGTCTAGTCTATCTGAAGTTCTGAAGATGTTGGCTACAAGCATCACAGACAGCTCACATACATACAGTTACCGGAATCTAAAGATATTTTCAGGAAACCTTCCTGTACCCTTAGGAGAGGAGGGTATTGCGGCATGGTGTGATCATGCTAACATGGTGCTGCAAGAATAGAGTTGCCCAGAGACAGTGAAGCGTGTCCACCTCTTAGAAAGTGTTAGGCCACCAGCACAAGTATTGTTGCAACACCATAGAGAGGAACACCCTGAAGCTACTGCTGTAGAGTTAATCTCTTTCTTAAAGACCTTATATAGTCTATTTGAAGATCCAGAAGATCTCTTGTATAAGTTTTGGTTACTTAAGCAGCGAGAAACAGAGAAGATGTCTGACTTTCTATTAAGATTACAAGAGCAGCTTGTATTATCGGTTCGAAAAGGGGTAGTCACCCGACAAGATATGAAATAAACGGAGGCAAGATCAGTTCCTTCGTGCATTATACCAGACCACCCAATAGCCATCTTTCTTTGAGCCCAATTGCACTCTCAAGCACCAAAAGAATTGGAGGCCCTTATGCTTATGATAAGGACTCAAGAAGAGGAAATGAGTTTCCACACTGTGCGTAAGTCTGGTGAAGCTTGCATAGGTAAAAGTGAGACTAAAAAAAATTCGAAGACTCCAGAAATGCAGATTCTTTGTTGAAAGAGCTTATGGAGAATGGACTGCCTGACCAAGTAAAGGCTGAGTTGGAAAGAGCAAAACTACCTGTAAAACTCCAAAATACTACTCGACCAAAAGGGAGTTGTTTCACTTGTGGAGAGATAGGCCATTTCTCAAAGGATTGCCCCAGCAAAATACATTCATATGCTGGTGATTTTTTGGGAAACCTTACAGTCCCTCAGAAGAAGGGAATGACTGACATTTCCTTTGATTTATCTGAAGATGATGTAGCTGGGCCAAGGGCTTTTATTGGAGAAAAAGTTTGTAACATTTCTACACAGGCGCTGTTGGACACTGGATCTCAGTGCACCATAATCTATCATAGTTTTTATGATACTTACCTTAAACATCTTAAAATCAAGCCTCCCTCTCAAATTGATTTAAGAGGTGTGGGTGGAAATAGGTGTGCTGTTGATGGAGTTGTCACTGTAGTCATTAGTATAGTCCAGTTACATACTAGTATGATATACCCCATGAAAGTGAAGGCTTTAATCTGCCCAGAAACCTGCAAAGATTCTGAAGCCCCTATAATTCTAGGGACCAACACAAAATATGTACAATATTTGCTACGGAAATTCATGATGGAGGTTGAGGGGCAAGACATAGACAAGTCATTACACCCAACTTTACGTCAGGAGGTTGAAAAGATATCTTTGAGACAATATGCTGGTCAGTGCTACAACCGTTCTGCCGGAGTGACTTACATTTCCCCAGGAGGGATGAAAGAGTTAAAATGTTTGGTGGTGTACCAAACAGGACTGTACCAAACAGGACGGCAGACCCAAAGAGGACTGTTTTATTCTTGAAACGCCAGATGAAGAAGCAACCAAGCAGGGTTGGATTTTGGTACCTGAAATCTTACACAGAAGAAAGGGTGGGCCTCCACCACAGTGGCTAAGTGTTAAGGTCCAAAAATTTGGCCCCCATACCCTGTTGGTATTGATTTTAATCAGACTTTGGGATATCTTTATCCAGTAGTAGACTCATCATTGGATATTCGCAAATGTTTCTCTCTCTCAAAAACAGAAACAGAAAAACTACAATTTAACTTTGAAGGATCTACAATGCCTAAGGAGGCATTGTGAGCGGTTGCAGAAGGCTATGAAGGCCGTGCAGGAGTTTTTTCTGTCGCAGAAATGGATGTAGGACGTTCAAAACGTATGCTTCATACCATTCGCCTAACAGATTCTGCCCCTTTTAGGGAACGCTCTAGGAGATTGCCTCCTCGTGATGTTGAGGATGTTCGTGTTGTTTTGGCTGAGATGGAAAAAGCTGGAATAATTGTTCCTTCTCGCAGTCCATGGGCTTCACCCATTGTAGTGGTTAGAAAGAAGAATGGGTCTATACGTTTGTGCATTGACTATCGGACTCTCAATCGAAGAACTATACCTGACCAATATGACCTACCTCGAATTGAAGAGATTTTACATTGTCTTAATGGCAGCCGCTGGTTCAGTGTTCTGGATCTGAGATCCGGCTATTTTCAAGTAGGGATGACTGAAGAAGACCAAGAGAAGACAGCTTTTATTTCTCCACTAGGATTCTATCAGTTTACACGGATGCCACAAGGGATCTGTGGAGCTCCAGCCACATTCCAAAGGCTAATGGAACATACTGTGGGAGATATGAATGGACGTGAGTGTCTTGTCTATCTAGATGACCTTATTGTATTCGGTAGTACTTTGGAAGAACATGAGACAAGGTTGCTGAAAGTATTGGATCGTCTTCACGAAGAAGGCTTAAAGTTAAGTCCGGAGAAATATAGATTTGGGCAATCATCTGTGACCTATGTAGGTCATGTGGTCTCGGCAGAAGGGGTGTCTACAGACCCTGCTAAGGTGGAAGCAGTAACCGCATGGCCACAGCCTAACAACATTGGTGAACTTCGATCATTTCTTGGATTTTGTGGATACTATCGAAGATTTGTAAAAGGATACTCCCAGTTGGCTCGACCCCTAAACGACTTGCTGAAACATAGTGAAGATGATCCTAAAAAGCCACAAAATGCAAAAACTCCTTTGGGAACTCGGTGGACATCAAAGTGCTCCAAAGCGTTTGAGAATTTAAAGAAAAATTTAACTGAGGCACCTGTCTTGGCCTATGCAGATCCCGAGAAACCTTATGTGCTACATATAGATGCTAGCTATGTGGGTTTGGGGGCAGTTTTACACCAAGAGTACCCTGGAGGGTTGAGACCTGTTGTTTATCTAAGTAGGAGTTTGTCTAAGAGTGAACAGAATTATCCAGTCCACAAGCTTGAGTTCTTGGCTCTGAAATGGGCAGTAGTGGATAAACTCCACGATTACCTTTACAGAGTAGAATTTGAAGTTCGAACAGATAATAATCCACTTACCTACATCTTGACTACAGCAAAGTTGGATGCAACCGGTCATCGGTGGTTGGCTGCATTAGCAAATTACACTTTTAAGTTACGTTACCAAGCCAGGGGCCTAAGAATATAGGGGCTGATGCAATGTTCCCGACGACCAGGACTACCAGAACAAACAGGTGATTCTCAATGGGAAGAAATTCCTTCACTTAGGTGTGAGAGCATTCTGCCAAACCCAGTGTCTTCAAAGAAGAAACCTCTGTTTTTTTTTCAGATTTGAGAGCAGTAGATTCATTGGGATGTCACCCACAAGCTCTGCCTTTATAATATTGTAAACCATCTGTAGTGGAATTAGCCAGATGGACTCGAATACCTGCTGAAGAATTAATAAATGCACAGGAACAAGATCCTTTAATCAGACTACTTCGAAAGCTGTTCAAACTGATAGCCCCACACTTACTGAAGAGAATTCCTAGGGAATGGTTCTGGTCCACTAAATAGAGAGTGGGATAAGTTTAAAATTCAAGATGGACTTCTGTTTCGAGTAGTTAAATACCACAATACATCCAGATCGAAGACAATTGGTGTTACCTGCCAAACTAAGAAAACTTGTTCTGTCATCCTTGCATGATCAGCACGGACATCTTGCGATAGAAAAAACGTTTGGCTCTTGCAGGATAGATGTTATTGGCCAAAGATGAGAGAGTATGTAGAAGACTACATTCATAAATGTTTTAGATGTGTACAGAGGAAAACTCTTCCAACTCGAGCTGCCTCTATGGGTCATCTGAAAAGTGAAGGCCCCATGGATCTTGTTTGCATGGATTTTTTGTGCATTGAGCCAGATTCTCGTGGCATTGGAAATGTTCTTATTGTAACAGATCACTATACCCGTTATGCTCAAGCCTTCCCAACAAAGGACCAGAAGGCTAGTACAGTGGCTAGAGTTTTTTGGGAAAGGTTTTTCATTCATTATGGTCTTCCTAAGAAACTGCATTCTGATCAAGGTAAAGACTTTGAGAGTCGGCTCATTAAAGAAATGATGAATGTTTTGGGAATTAAGAAGACAAGAACTTCTCCCTATCATCCAGAAGGAGATGCTTTGCCTGAGAGGTTTAACAGAACTTGCTAAATATGTTAGGGACCCTGCCAGAGTCTGAAAAGAGAACTTGGAGTCGTCAAGTAGAAGCACTAGTTCATGCCTACAACTGCACCCGACATGATTCCACAGGTTATTCACCATACTTCCTTATGTTTGGGAGAGAGCAGCGAGACTACCTATAGATCTCCAGTTAGGGGTGTCATCAGATGGAGTTTTCTCATAAGAGTCACTATCAGTATGTCAGGCGATTGCAGGAGAGTTTACAAAACAGCTTATAAGTTGGCTGAAGAAGCTACTGCTCGATTAAATGAGGCTAATAAACAATGATATGACAAGAGAATAAAACATCAGGATTTGCAACCAGGGAGACCGTGTCCTTTTACGGAATTTAGGGATACCAGGCAAGCACAAGTTAGCTCCTAGATTGAGGAATAGTATCTATAGAATAGTCCAGACAATTGCCAGGTCTTCCAGTTTTTCAGATAGCAGATGAAAATGGTGTCTGTGAAGACATGGCATCGGAATCATTTGTTGCCTAACCTCAATTCCAGCATGATGTTACATATCATGAGGACCAAGGCCCAAGCATGTCAATTAATAATGAATATAGTATCCCACATGAAGACTCATCAATTCAATCGGACCCTGAAATGAGATCTCCATTGCAAAGAGAGACCTATAATGATGAGCATGCCTCCTCTGTTGTCCCAACCTCTGAACCTGATATGCCATCCTTCCCTAATAGTCCTATACCAGATAGGGAATCTCCAAACCCTATACATTATGATAGTAGAAATCCCTATAGAGAGAAAAGACTAGCAAGAAAGAGACATCCCCCAAAGAAATTGACATATGATACACTAGGAAACCCTGGTTATAATGTTAAACCCTTGTTGCCTGCTCTAACATCTGCTGTACGATGTGTTTTGAAAGATGTATACCCTAACCATAATTTGACTCATGATGGATATGTGATTTTGTTAGTAGACTTGCTAAAGAAAATGTATTGATGTGTTGCTCTTGTACCCCTTGCTGGGGACAGCAAGTTTTTTTTTTTGGGGGGGGAGTATGTAAGGACCTTGCCCTTACCCAAGATGGCTGCTGTAATAGTTGTATTGAGGAAGAGAAATGCCATCTGGGAAGGGGGAGGAGTTGTTAGTGCTGAGGAGATTTTCTTAGTTGTTAAGAGAAGTGTGGAGCTTGCACAGACTTTGAGATGGGGGAAGAAAGTTGCTGTTTCCAAGCTGAAAGAAGTTATTCAGACTAATGCATGGATTCCAGAGACAGTTCAGACATTGCTACATGTGGCTGCTGCAGACAGAAGTTTGAACCTTTTATATGTACTGTGAGTGTCAGCCATTATCTGCTGTTTTAAGATCTCCATAACTTCATGTTAACTAAATGCAAGAGAAAAGATATACTAGTCATATCTGATGTGCTGCAGAGTTGTTGTATATTAAAGAGATAACCCAGAGAATATTCTAGAAGTTATTCTGCTTAAACAGTTTGCATAAATACACTAAATGGATTGCACAGCTGCATTACATAAGGAAGTAACTGAGTGTGATGTGCTGCAGAGTTGTTGTATATTAAAGAGATAACCCAGAGAATATTCTAGTAGTTATTCTGCCTAAACAGTTGCATAAATACACTAAATGGATTGCACAGCTGCATTACATAAGGAAGTAACTGAGTGTGATGTATATTAAAGAGATAACCCAGAGAATATCCTATAAGTTATTCTGCCTGTACAGTTTGCACAAATACACTGATTGGATTTATAAAGCTACATTACATAAGGGCATAACTGTGAGATTTCTGCAGCTGTTTGTAGTAAAAGAGTGACTGACTTTGCAGTATAAGGCAAGTGATTGCTGAAATTCAGTAATAAGGTAGAGACTTATGTTATTCAGTATTTCTGAGGAGAAGTTTTCTTGAGCACTGCATCGATCACAAGCAGCACTCTCTAGCTTCGTTCACAAGCAGCAAGGGATAATTACCTCAACTAAATTCTATTTTAGTATATGAAATTGCATTGTACAGCACCACCTCAAGGTATTTTACAACAAACAGTTATGTTATTATTTCATGAGCTCATGAAGGACTTCTGAGTTTAAAAAAAGGTATACTGATGTCATAAGAAGATATTGTGATTAATATTATTATTTGTATTTGTTGCACTGTATGTTATTGGTTTAAACACTTTATAATAATCAAAGCAACATTTTTATTTGAAGATTTCTTGTGTGGTTATTACTTGTTTTCTTTTTGTACTAAAATCTTATAGGACACCCACACCCTATTATTCTAGGGGTGTCCCCTATAGGTGGAGGCACTGCGTCATACAGGCATCCCTTATATACCTGATTTCAACCCCCCTCCTACTCCCACTCTGCGGAGGCTTAGTTCTCATACACGAAACAGGTAGACAGCATTACACTATCACCCACCTCAGGGAAGGTCAGGAAAGGGTGTTACATATATATATATATATATATATAAATATATATATGTATATGTATATATATATATATTATGTATATATATATATACATATATACATATATATTATATATATAGTTATTTATAGATATATATTGACAATCTTTGCACTATATGTTCAAGTTTATCAGCCAGCAAAATGCAAAAATAAGTTTATTAACCCCTTAACGACTGAGGACGTGCAGGGTACGTCCTCAGAAAAAAGGCAGTTAATGCCTGAGAACGTACCCTGCACGTCCTCAGTGTGGAAAGCAGCTGGAAGCGATCCTGCTCGCTTCCAGATGCTTTCCGGTTATTGCAGTGATGCCTCGATATGGAGGCATCCTGCAATAACCTTTTTAAGTCATCCGGTGCAGAGAGAGCCACTGAGATCGGTGGCTCCCTGCGTTGGATGGGTGGGAGCCGGACCGGGAGGGCGGGTGGCGGCCATCGATGGCCCTGTTGATGTGAAGGGGGGCGGGGATCGTGGGCGGGGGTGGCTGGGGGTGCGCACAGGGCGCGCGCGCGCTGTGCACGGGAGGGAGGGTGGGGGGCGGGCCGCGTGCACGGGGAGGGAGCGGGTGGGAACTGCTACACTACAGAAAATGTGGAAATAAAAAATATAAAAAAAATGTCAAATTAAAAAAAAAAAAACGATCAGCAAGGTGGTGGGGGTTTGTCTGTGTGTGAGTGTGTTGTGGGAGGGAGGGGGGGGGAAGCTACACTACAGAAAAAAAAAACCAAACAAAAAAAAAAAACCACTTTTTATTGTAAACTGGGTACTGGCAGACAGCTGCCAGTACCCAAGATGGCCCCCAATAAGGCAGAGGAGAGGGAGGGTTTTAGGAGAGGTTTGGGGGGGATCAGGGGGGTGGGGGCTAAGGGGGGGATCCTACACAGTAGCATATGTAAATATGCTAAAAAAAATTCATTTTTTTTTAAAACCCTTTTATTTTAGTACTGGCAGACTTTCTGCCAGAGTAACTTAAGATGGCGGGGACAATTGTGGGGTGGGGGAGGGAAGGGAGCTGTTTTGGGAGGGATCAGGGGGTGGGATGTGTCAGATGGGAGGCTGATCTCTACACTAAAGCTAAAAATTAACCTGCAAGCTCACTACACACTCCCTAATTAACCCTTTCACTGCTAGCCATAATCCACGTGTGAGGCGCCCCAGGAGTTAGTGGCCTTCTAATTACCAGAAAGCAACGCCAAAGTCATATATGTCTGCTATTTCTGAACAAAGGGGATCCCAGACAAGCATTTACAGCCATTTGTGCCATAATTGCACAAGCTGTTTGTAATGATTTCAGTGAGAAACCTAAAATTGTGAAAAATTTTACGTTTTTTTTTAATTTGATCGCATTTGGCGGTGAAATGGTGGCATGAAATATACCAAAATGTGCCTAGATCAATACTTGGGGTTGTCTACTACACTACACTAAAGCTAAAATTAACCCTACAAGCTACCTAAAAGCTCCCTAATTAACCCTCTAACTGCTGGGCATGATACACTTGTGGTGCGCAGTGGCATTTTAGCGGCCTTCTAATTACCAAAAAGCAACGCCAAAGCCATATATGTGTGCTATTTCTGAACAAAGGGGATCCCAGAGAAGAATTTACAACCATTTATGCCATAATTGCACAAGTTGTTTGTAAATAATTTCAGTGAGACAATCGAAAGTTTGTGAAAAAATTTGTGAAAAAGTGAACGATTTTTTGTATTTGATCGCATTTGGCGGTGAAATGGTGGTATGAAATATACCAAAATTGGCCTAGATCAATACTTTGGGATGTTCTACTAAAAAAAAATATATACATGTCAAGGGATATTCAGGGATTCCTGAAAGATATCAGTGTTCTAATGTAACTAGCGCTAATTTTGGAAAAAAATGGTTTGGGAATAGCAAAGTGCTACTTGTATTTATGGCCCTATAACTTGCAAAAAAAGCAAAGAACATGAAAACATTGGGGGGTCGATCCGATATAAATCGTCGCCCGCAAAAGCCGGCGACGCCAATATTTGCGCGGGTTTGGTATCACATATACGGCCGTAACCTAGAAGTTACGCCCGTATATTTCTGCCGTCGCCCGCAGTTTTTTGGGGCCATAGGCAGGTATACCAAACCTGCGCAGTTTGGTATCCAATATGCAGCGTAAGGACTTACGTGGCGAAAATGGAGAAAACTTACTCCATTTTCACCTCGCCACAAAAAGCAGCCGTAAGAAGCCTTACGCTGGACTATTGGAGCCCCGTAACTTCCTAAACTGGCTGCTAAAATAAACCTAACACCTAACGCATGCGCAATGTCTATCTCCCTGTCAACCGCGATCTGCTAAAATAAACCTAACACCTAACGCAATGCGCAATGTCTATCTACCTGTCAACCGCGATCCCCCCCCCCCCCCGAAATCCCTAATTAAAGTTATTACCCCCCTAAACCGCCGCTCCCGGACCCCGCCGCCATCTACATAAACTAACCCCCTACTGTGAGCCTCTAAAACGCCGCCATCTACCTTATCTATCCCCTAATCTGACCCCTTACCACCGCCGCCACCTATATAAAAATTATTAACCCCTAATCTAATCCCCCTATACCGCCGCCAGCTATATTAATATTATTAACCCCTAATGTAAGCCCCTTACACCGCCGCCATCTCTATTAAAATGATTAACCCCTAATTTAATCTACCTACCCCCGCCGCCAGCTATATTATCTATATTAACCCTAAGTATATTATAGTTAATATAGTTATTACATTATATATATTAACTATATTAACCCTAATTATATTAGGGTTATATAGTTAATATAGTTACTATAGTATTTATATTAACTATATTAACTCTATCTAACCCTAACACCCCTAACTAAATTTATATTAAATTAATCTAATTCATTTATAAACTAAAATATTCCTATTTAAATCTAAATACTTACCTATAAAATAAACCCTAAGATAGCTACAATATAATTAATAATTACATTGTAGCTATGTTAGGGTTAATATTTATTTACAGGTAATTGGGTAATTATTTTAACTAGGTAGATATTAAATAGTTAATAACTATTTAATAGCTATTATACCTAGTTAAAATAATTACCCAATTACCTGTAAAATAAATCCTAACCTAAGTTACAAATACACCTACACTATCAATAAATTTAATAAACTACAAACATCTATCTAAAAATACAATTAAATTAACTAACTAAATTACAAAAAATAAAAAAAGATTACAAGATATTTAAGCTAATTACACCTATTCTAAGCCCCCTAATAAAATAATAAACCCCCAAAATAAAAAAAATTCCCTGCCCTATTCTAATTAAACAAATTTCAAAGCTCTTTACCTTACCAGCCCTGAAAAGGGCCTTTTGTGGGGCATGCCCAAAGAATTCAGCTCTTTTGCATACAACAAATACAATCCCCCCCCCCCATTACAACCCACCACCCACATACCCCTATTCTAAAACCACCCAAACCCCCCCTTAAAAAAGCCTAACACTACCCCCCTGAAGATCTCCCTACCTTGTCTTCACCACACCGGCGCCGAACTCCTGATCCGATCCGGGCGATGTCTTCCTCCAAGCGGCAAAGAAGAATTCTTCCTCCGGCGATGTCTTCCTCCAAGCGGCAAAGAAGAAATTCTTCCTCCGGCGATGTCTTCCTCCAAGCGGCAGCAAAGTCTTCATTCTTCCGGCGGCATCTTCAATCTTCTTTCTTCGCTCCGCCGCCGTGGAGCATCCATCCCGGACGACTGCTGAACTTGGAATGAGGTACCTTTAAATGAAGTCATCCAAGATGGCGTCGCCCGAATTCCGATTGGCTGATAGGATTCTATCAGCCAATCGGAATTAAGTTAGAAAAATCTGATTGGCTGATTGAATCAGCCAATCAGATTCAAGTTCAATCCGATTGGCTGATCCAATCAGCCAATCAGATTGAGCTCGCATTCTATTGGCTGTTCCGATCAGCCAATAGAATGCGAGCTCAATCTGATTGGCTGTTCGGATCAGCAATCGGATTGAACTTGAATCTGATTGGCTGATTCAATCAGCCAATCAGATTTTTCTAACTTAATTCCGATTGGCTGATAGAATCCTATCAGCCAATCGGAATTCGGCGGACGCCATCTTGGATGACGTCATTTAAAGGCACCTCATTCCAAGTTCAGCAGTCGTCCGGGATGGATGCTCCACGGCGGCGGAGCGAAGAAAGAAGATTGAAGATGCCGCCGGAAGAATGAGACTTTGCTGCCGCTTGGAGGAAGACATCGCCGGAGGAAGAATTCTTCTTTGCCGCTTGGAGGAAGACATCGCCGGAGGAAGAATTCTTCTTTGCCGCTTGGAGGAAGACATCGCCCGGATCGGATCAGGAGGTTTCGGCCCGGTGTGGTGAAGACAAGGTAGGGAGATCTTCAGGGGGGTAGTGTTAGGCTTTTTTAAGGGGGGTTTTGGGTGTTTTAGAATAGGGGTATGTGGGTGGTGGGTTGTAATGGGGGGGGGGGATTGTATTTGTTGTATGCAAAAGAGCTGAATTCTTTGGGGCATGCCCCACAAAAGGCCCTTTTAAGGGCTGGTAAGGTAAAGAGCTTTGAAATTTGTTTAATTTAGAATAGGGCAGGGAATTTTTTTTATTTTGGGGGTTTATTATTTTATTAGGGGGCTTAGAATAGGTGTAATTAGCTTAAATATCTTGTAATCTTTTTTTTATTTTTTGTAATTTAGTTTAGTTAATTTAATTGTATTTTTAGATAGATGTTTGTAGTTTATTAAATTTATTGATAGTGTAGGTGTATTTGTAACTAGGTTAGGATTTATTTTACAGGTAATTGGGTAATTATTTTAACTAGGTAGATATTAAATAGTTAATACCTATTTAATATCTATTATACCTAGTTAAAATAATTAACAATTTACCTGTAAAATAAATATTAACCCTAACATAGCTACAATGTAATTATTAATTATATTGTAGCTATCTTAGGGTTTATTTTATAGGTAAGTATTTAGATTTAAATAGGAATATTTTAGTTTATAAATGAATTAGATTAATTTAATATAAATTTAGTTAGGGGTGTTAGGGTTAGATAGAGTTAATATAGTTAATATAAATACTATAGTACTATATTAACTATATTAACCCTAATATAATTAGGGTTAATATAGTTAATATATATAATGTAATAACTATATTAACTATAATATACTTAGGGTTAATATAGATAATATAGCTGGCGGCGGGGGTAGGTAGATTAAATTAGGGGTTAATCATTTTAATAGAGATGGCGGCGGTGTAAGGGGCTTACATTAGGGGTTAATAATATTAATATAGCTGGCGGCGGTATAGGGGGATTAGATTAGGGGTTAATAATTTTTATATAGGTGGCGGCGGTGTAAGGGTCAGATTAGGGGATAGATAAGGTAGATGGCGGTGGTTTTAGAGGCTCACAGTAGGGGGTTAGTTTATGTAGATGGCGGCGGGGTCCGGGAGCGGCGGTTTAGGGGGTAATAACTTTATTAGGTTGCGGCGGGGTACGGAAGCGGCGGTTTAGTGGTTAATAGCTTTTTTATGTTAGGATAGTGAGGGGGGGATAGCGGATAGAGGGTTAGACAGTGCAGGCTATGTTAGGGAGGCGTGTTAGACAGTGCGGGCTATGTTAGGGAGGCGTGTTAGACAGTGCGGGCTATGTTAGGGAGGCGTTGTTAGACAGTGCGGGTGTTTTAGACTTTAGTCAGGTTTTATAGGCGCCGACAGTTTCTAACGTGCCGCAAGTCACTGGCGACGCCAGAAATTTGTACTTACGCAGATTTCTGGACATCGCTGGTTTATCCGACTTACGGCACGTTAGCATCTGACGGCGACCTATATGGGATAGCTCGAGTGCGAGCTGAAACTGCGGGCGACGCCGGTTCCCTCGCTTGCGCCGCAAACTGCGATCTATATCGGATCGCGCCCTGAGTGTTTCTAAACTCAGGACAAAAATTTAGAAACTATTTAGCATGGGTGTTTTTTGGTGGTTTAGATATGTAACAGATTTTGGGGGTCAAAGTTAGAAAAAGTGTGTTTTTTTTCCATTTTTCCTCATATTTTATCATTTTTTTTATAGTAAATTATAAGATATGATGAAAATAATGGTATCTTTAGAAAGTCCATTTAATGGCGAGAAAACGGTATATAATATGTGTGGGTACAGTAAATGAGTAAGAAGAAAAATTACAGCTAAACACAAACACCGCAAAAATGTAAAAAATAGCCTTGGTCCCAAATGGACAGAAAATGGAAAAGTGCTGTGGTCATTAAGGGGTTAAATATGTTTGTCTCCTTGCCTTATCAATAGTGGCTTTGTTTTGAATATTCTCTTTAGACTAACAGTTATGATATTACATTAATTTTAATAGGCCAAATCTATTGTGCATTTATGTTTCATGCGTAAAAACGTAAACAAAAATAAGTGAACATGGTGATTACTGGTGGCATGCATTAATGTTTTCTTGGCGATGTGTTATGTATATGTTTTGTGGTCAATAACAATGGTACATACATTTTTTCTTTGACTTGATATCAAGGTACTTATTCTGAGTGAAATCAAACTCTATGATACATTGTAAAACCATATCACTATCAATAAAATAAAAAATAATCAAACTTCCTGATGACTACCTGTCCAAATAAATATCAGGTCATCAATATACCTCTTGCAGAAGGTTATATGAGACCTAAAGGTATTTGTATATCCTAAAATGTGGGTATGTTCAAATCAAACTAAAAATTGGGTTGGCATATGAGGGGTCAAACTTGTCCCCCCTTTGCCATCCCATATTTTTGGAGATAGAAGGTACCCTCAAATGGAAAAATATCTGAGTAAAAATCAGTTACAGTTTTTAAAAAGTGTGCAACAGTTGTTGTACCAAACAAATGGGGAATAGAGGAGTAAAGGATCAACATCAATATTCACCCATTTATATTATTTTCCAATCTCGTTTGGATAAAGGTGTTTTTATCTCCTCCATGGTTTTGTTAACTTTCAGAAAGTGGTGAAAGAGAGGTACTTTAGGATATTGAACATATGAAAATTCTACTGTATTATAATCTATGTAACCTCTTTCCACTACTTCTTCTATAAGGGATTTATAATCTTTCCCTGGCCTTCACCTCTGTCCCCCATTTTACTTTTATATAATATATATATATATATATATATATATAATATATATATATATTATATATAATATATATATATATATATTCTCAGTTGATCTTCATGTGGTTTACCTTGTTTATTGCATAAGTTCAGAATAACAATAGTTTTTGCAACCATAATGGTATTTATATGTTGACTCATCACATGCTGATAACTTTCTGTGCAAAATATTACCTATGCTTGTTGACAATCCTACAAATATGATTACAGATCATTCAATAATATTTTGTGATAGTAAAACATTTCGCCAAATGATGACTTCATAAAACATTTTCAACATATCAACAGAACAAAATAAAGACATTTTGGGGTAGCGTGCTGGGCAATGTTGATAATCTCATAGTAAAGTCATCAGTGGACTAATATGAGGCAAGAGAATTCAATGATTTTGATGTCACTGATATAGTTAATGAGCACAGAGCTGGACTTTGCTGAGCTCTGTTAATGACTGAAATCAAACTTTAATGACAAGAAATTGTCGTTGAACTATACACTTCAATCAATCATAAATATTGTTTTATGGAGAATATGTTGCATGCATGAGCAAGTACAACATATGTACATAACTATATTTATTATACAGTACTTCATATGTACTAACAAGTCTAAACTCAAAAACATTTATATATCAAGCATAAAAGCTTAATATTTCTCAGGAATATACCCAATAAGTTATGCTTATCTTCTTATATTTCACACCCCAACTGGTATAGAGAATTAGTTTTATTTAGAAGAGGCTGTCATTTCAACAAAAAAAATATAATTAATCATTGAAGTAAACCTTTGTGTATATTTGTTTTATTGCTTAACAACTCCTATTGGTATCAGAAACAAACCACATTAAACCTCTGAGGGGGACATGGCATGCAGTCAACCAGAAAACAAATTATGGTGTAGCAAAGAATCAAAAACCTGGAATATAAACAGCCATATCTCTATGAGCTTTTAACCTTTGCAACACTATTGCAAATACATAAATATATTAAACACCAACATTAAAAATGTTGCAACCCCTTTTTTTAAAGGGACAGTAAAAATTAAACTATCATGATTCAGATAAAGCATGCAATTTTAAACAACTTTTTAATTTACTTTGCTTATCTCATTTGCTTTGTTCTCTTTGTATTCTTGGGTGAAAATCATACATAGGAAAATTCAGGTGCATCAATGCACTACTGGGAGATAGCTGCTAATTGGTAGCTGCACACATGTTCCTGCTGTCATTGGCTCACTTGATGTGTTAAGTTTTCTTCCAGTAGTGCATTGTTGCTCTTTCAACAAAATATACCAAGAGAATGAAACAAATTTGATAAAAGAAGTAAAATGTAAAGTTTTTTTTAAAATTGTATGTTCTACATGAATCATGAAAAAAAATATTGCTTTTCGTATCCCTTTAATAATAAATAGTGCAACCTATGGGCTCAATCCAATCATACATATTATGCTGGGCAAATTCTTTGAACTAATCTGGGTTTTTCCTGTTGCTCCCTCACCAACACATTTCAAGCCATTTCAACAATAAAGATGTCTAGCATTGTAAAAGAAAACAAGAAAAAATATAGGAAACAGAAAATGTACAGGTTTTCTAAAAAAATAAGCAGCCAATGGGAAAGGATAATATATCCTTATGTGTTTGATTTCAGCTGTTTTGATATTTCTTGCAACTTCATCTCATGACATCTGTGCAGTTTACCTGTCATTTTGTGTGTTTTTTTTTTTTCATAAAACGTTTATGATTTTTTATACAAAGATGCATGTTTTCAATATGATTTTCACACAAAGACACAAGCAAGATGCAAGTCTTTCTCCCACGTTCTCTTTATAAGTTAACATTCCCAAAATGTTATTGTCTCATTCAGATTTCCTTCTAAATTGGTTTTCATCCTTCAAATGTTAGAAAGACTTTGAGGAATCAGTTATTTTACATTTCATAACTGTTTTTTCAGTCCTAGAACATCTGCTTTTTTATACCTTTAATCAAATTTTTTTTTAAAAAAAACTTTATTACAATAAAGCAAGGGCTTTAACATCCCTTTAAGTCTGTCTTCATGAAAATGTCTGCAAGAGAGAAAAGTCCCCACTCATCTCCTCTAAAATATATTAATTTCTCATAGACTGTATTGAACCAAAGAAGTAAAGGTGGACACATATATAGTACATTTTTGCAAAAATATTATACACAATTAATTTTTGAAAAATTTATGAATTAACTCATTACGGAAAAATTTTTTCTAAGTCCCTAATAATATTGAGTTGTTTATTATATATTTTTTTTAATAACATCACTAAGTACTTGTAAGACCTGTGCCTAAAGTCCTTGTCAGGTCTGTATGCCCGGAATTCATCCCTTACTACCATTACATTGTCTTAGTTTTGTCTCCCATTGTAGTGTTAAAGTTGCCTGAGTGTATAGTGAGCTTGGGCATGTGGCAACATGCCAATGCAATGACACAATAAACCAATCATACATGGGCATCATGTTGTGGTACATTAGTCATAGTAATAGTGTGGCAACTTTGCTGTGCATAACTGAAAAGTCACACATTGTTCTATGGTGTTTATATTCTGACAGGATGTTAATCTGCAAATTCCCAGAATGCCCTACTATATACGCTTGGATATTCTGACTGGCCCCTGGCCTGTTTCCTGAACTTATCACCATTGGCTTTAAAAAGATTGATCTGAATAATGTTTCATTTTCACCTATCACTGATTCCTCTTTTAACTAATTCATTTGGCACTACATTCAGTGAAGGTATAAAACACCTTCATCCACTCTGTCTACAACCTCTTCTGTAGGACCTGTATGACTGACTCAAGGAACCTCTGATTAAAGGCACATGCAAGGGTCCTAAATGACCAAATAAAACTTACCCTGACACTATATCATTACTTTAAAGATTAAACACCTAAAAAAATACAACCAGGGTAAATTGCTTTGGGCAACAATCCTGAAAACTTTCTGAGGGGACTCAAACCCATAGTAATATGTCCTGGAACAGTTATTTTGAATATTTGATTGTCTAATGTAATCTGATCTCCAGAAAACAAAGTGTCACTAAGAGCCTGATTCTATAAAATTTGCTAGTCTATGCTTGGTTTTACATGCCAACACTCATAGCCTTCATTGAATTCTATTAAAAATTGGGCTGTCCCTGCGAGTGACGAAATGTCTCCCATACAAATAATTCGACTTGTGCGCCACTATAAAATTTTGGTTTGTTTCGGTTTCAATAGTTAAAAAACAATTTGTTTCTGCAAAATTAGTTACGTTACGTTAAATCGGTTTCGGATCCATTCGTTTTTTCGTATCCATTCTTATTTTATATGCATTATTCTATTTTGAAGTTATAGAATAATGCATATGAATAAAGAATGGATCCGAAAATACGTAAGGATCCGAGAAAACAATTAATTTAACATAACTAATGTGCTGGTGAATGACGAAACAAAATTATGTAAAACCGCCGCCACCACTACATAAACCTATTAGCCCTAAACCGCCGTTCCCAAACATCACCAACACTAACAAAATCACTGAAGTATTAACCCCTAAACCGCCATTCCCGACATCGCCGACACTAACTAAACCTATTAACCCCTAAACCGCCACCCCCCCCACACGCCAACACTACCTAAACCTAATAACCCCTAAACCGCCGGGGCCCCATATCACAACAAACTAAATTAAACTATATTAACCCTAAACCTAGCTCTAAAACCTAACTGTAACCCTAACCCTAAGCCTAACACCCCCTAACTTTAAACATAATTAAAATAGACCTAAATTAAAGTTACAATTATTAACTAAATAATACCTATTTAAAACTAAAAACAAACTTACCTCTGAAATAAAAATAAAACCTAAGCTAGCTACAATATTACTAATAGTTATATGTAGCTAGCTTAGGTTTTTATTTCACAGGTAAGTTTGTATTTATTTTAACTAGGTAGACCTAGTTAGTAAATAGTTATTAACTATTTTTTAATAACTACCTAGTTAAAATAAATACAAATTTACCTGTGAAATAAAAGTAAACCCTAAGCTGCCTTACACTAAAACCTAACATTACAAAAATAAAAAACTACTATTACAAAAGTTAAAAAACACTAAAATTACAAAAAATAAAAAAACCTACCATTACAAAAAATAACAAACAAAATGATCCAAAAACATAAAAATTATTCCTATTCTAATACTCTGTTTAAAAAAAAAAAAAAAAAAAAACCCATCCCAAAATAAAAAACCCTAATCTATAATAAACTACTAAGGGCCCTTAAAATGGCCTTTTCTTTGCCCTTAAAAGGGCCTTTTGTAGGGCATTGCCCTAAATAAATCAGCTATTTTGCTAAAAAAAGAAAACAAACACCCCCTAACAGTATAAAAAACCCCCACCCCCCAAACCCAAAAATAAAAATAAAGTTAAACCTAATCTACCTATTGCCCTGAAAAAGGGCATTTGTTATGTGCATTGCACTTAAAAGGGCATTCATTTGCTGCCCATTAAAAAATATAAAAAATGGCTATTCTAAAAAACAAAATACCCACCCGCAAAAAGAAAAGAAAACAATACATAAAATAACAAACAAATTATACAAAATAATAAAAATTATTCCTATTCTAATACCCTGTTTGAAAAAAACCTCACCCAAAATAAAAGAACCCTAATCTATAATAAACTACAAATAGCCCTTAAAAGGCATTTTGTAGGGCATTGCTCTAAAGAAATCAGCTCTATTGCTACAAAATAAAATCAAAAACAAATCCCCCCCCTAAATGCAACAGAATAAAAAAACCTAACTAAAAAAACCTAATCTACCCATTGCCCTGAAAAGGGCATTTGCATGGGCATTGCCCTTAAATGGGCATTCAGCTCTTTCACTTGTAATCTAGGTAATTGTTTTTTTATGGTGTTATATTATTTGCTTATTCTGCTTTAAATAACTGTTCTTAGTTTACAGTCTTTTAGTAAATGTGTCTGCTTTTTAAAAACATTATTATTGTCTGATTCTTATCAAAACAAATGTTCCCTCATCACTTGAATTTTGACCTGCTGTTAATATAACCGACAGGGGAAAAAAATCTCCATCACCTTTTTATACATTTGCATATCAATTAATTCTATAACCTTTATTTACACAATCTCTAACATAGACATGAAAAAGTGTGAAACATTTTGTGATTTCAGGATTAAATAGAAGATGTTAGAATCTATTTACATATAAACATAATGTAAAAAAGAGTACTAACTACTGTACCTGTAGAACTATTCAAACAGAAACAAAGTGCAGATTATTTAAATAAAATAGATACTACAAATAAAAATAAAATTCGAATAAAAGTTGTCTAGATTATGTGTCATAACCTAATAACTTTCACAAGACAGGCACACATCAGTTATAGTATTACTAACACATGTGTGTCCTCCGTTGATCCTTGATACAATATACCACTACTGATCTCTTCCCAGGGACCCCTAATGAGGAAGTATAACAGAGGTCTCATAGATGGCCATAGGACTGCCCAGGAGGACATTTAGCTGTCTTTATTTTTTGTCTTCAGGCCCCAAATAATTCCTGTGTCTCAGCTCACACTAAGAAGAATGTTGGTAGCAACACTATTAAAGGTACAATGAACCCACATTTTTTCTTTTGTGCTTCAGATAGAGCATGCATTTTTAAGCGACTTTCTAATTTACTCCTATTATCAATTTTTCTTCATTTTTCTTGCTATCTTTATTTGAAAAAGAAGGGATCTAAGCTTTATTTTTGGTTCAGACCTCTGGAAAGCACTTTTTTATTGGTGGATTAATTTATCCACCAATCAGCAAGTATAACCCAGGTTGTTCACCAAAAATGGGGCCGGCATCTAAACTTACATTCTTGCATTTCAAATAAAGACACCAAGAGAATGAAGAACATTTCATACTAGGATTAAATTAGAAAGTTGCTTAAAATGTCAAGCTCTAACAGAATCACAAAAGAAAAAATGTGCTTTCAGTGTCCCTTTAATGACCTTTTGGTGTGCTAAGGACAGTGGTGGTACGAGCAGAGATGCAGGTCATCTAGATAGAGCGCAGGTAGTGAGGCCAGTACTGTAAATTAAGCTATTTGTTGTCTGAGTGTTGGAGGGGATGCTGTACCCACTAAAAGAGGTGCAGGAAGTTATAGCATGCTCATGAGTGCGTTAGTTGACTATTGGTTGTTAAAAGAAGATGTCCCTGAAACTCTTGTTCCTAACCTTTTTTCTAGTGAGATCTTGGCCCTGTTTTCTGGACATTTCTCTTCATATGCCCCTTAACCATGTTGCCTGTGCCTAATTGGCTGCCTGGCTTTAACTCCTGGTTCTGTGTTTTGTAGAATTTTGCTGCCTACAGATTGTCTATACTGGGTTTCTGACCTCTGCCTGAATCCCGACTACTCTCCTGATTACAATTCTGGTTCTGGTGTCTGCTTCCTGATAACCAATTTGGTTACTGCCATTGGCAGATTCCCTGTCTACTGGTTCATGCAACATCCCCCTGTACATGTGAAAATCCAACAAATGATCTAGTATAGAGGTAGCCTTTATATAGCTAAAGAGACAGTGAATCCAATTTTTTTCTTTTGTGATTCAGATAGAGCATGCAATATTAAGCAACTTCTAAATTACTCCTATTATCACATTTTCTTTCATTCTATTGGTATCTTTTATTTGGAAAAAGCAAGAATGTAAGTTTAGATGCCGGACCGATTTTTGTGAACAACCGGGGTTGTCCTTGCTGATTGGACAGCACCAATAAATAGTGCAGGTCCCCAGAGGTCTGAACCAAAAAACATTTGTGGCTCCTTAGCTTAGATGCCTTCTTTTTCAAATAAAGTATATAGCAAGAGAACGAAGAAAATTGATAATAGGGAGTAAATTAGAAAGTTGCTTAAAATTGCGATGCTCTATCTGAATCATGAAGAAACCAAAATGGGTTTAGTGTCCCCTTTAACAAAAATACTGTTTCTTATATAGTAATCATAGTTTTTTTGCAGAATTTTGTATAGGGTGATCATCTTGGGTTAGCATGTCAAATATCAGGTTATAGGGTGTTAATTAGAAATATAAATATACAATTTCATTATTATTTTTGTAGCCACCAAAAAGCAAGCTCTATCCAGGTGCTGAACCTAAAATGGGCCAGCTCCAAAACATTACATTCCTGCTTTTCAAGTAAAGATACCAAGAGAACAAAGAAAAGTTGATAATTGAGTAAATTAGAAAGAAAATGTTTTATCTGAATCACAAAATAAAATATTTGGGTTTAGTATCCCTTTAAATAGTAGACCACGGTTTAATTTTTACATGCAGTTTGCTATAAGTTTCTTACAATGAAAAATTTTGATGAGCAGCTTTTGTAATATAAAATTTAAATAAAATTACTGATTAACCACATAGATTAAATGTGCAATTTAGTATTGATAGCTCATGAAAATCCTTCTCCATTCTGGCTAGTTTCTGACCTATGTGAGTCATGAATAATTTATTAATACACTTATATTTGATATGAAACTGCTCAAAAGATCTGGGACATTTATAATTAGCTGGACAATAAATTGTTTTACAAAAAAATATGAAGTTTCAATGAATAAAATGAAACTCTTTTATGTGTATTAAACTCTTTTGAACATAAACACATAAACCCAAGTGTATCATTACAATCCTGGACTTATAATAAAGAAAAGCAGTTTAGAGTGGTTAAACAAACAGGTATATTCTGAGCTATTTGTTGCATGTATATGTTAAATTTTCCAGTCATACTTTATATTTCAATTCATATATTTTAGATATGAATTCATAATTATTTTTATTTATTATTTTATTTGTTTCATTAGCGTGGTAACAGTTTACCACCTGCTTTTAAAAAAAATAAATATATTAGAGGCCGAATTATGAAAGGTCTTGCGGACCTGATACGACATTGTGGATCAGGGCCGCAAGACCTCGCTGAATGCGGAGAGCAATACACTCTCCGTATTCAGCATTGCACCAGCAGCTCACAAGAGCTGCTGGTGCAACGCCGCCCCCTGCTGACTCGCGGCCAATCAGCCGCCAGAAGGGAGTTGTCAATCAACCCGATCGTATTCGATCGTGTTGAATTGCGGCGATTCCTGTCTGTCTCATCAGAGCAGGCGGACAGGGTTATGGTGCAGTGGTCTTTAGACCGCTGCTTCATAACTGGTGTTTCTGGCGAGCCTGAAGACTCGCCAGAAACATGGCCCTTCAAGCTTAATACGGAGCTTGATAAATGGGCCTCTAAAAGTTGGTTGGGAACACAACCATCAACTTACAGTGTCAAGTTTAATTGGGCACTAATTCCCCTTCCATTTATAAGTATGGGATGAGCTAACATAGCCACGTGCAGTAAAAAATGAAATATCAAGTTGAGGCATAAAGGACTGTGCAAGTCCAAACACAATCAGAATAGCTTGAGACGTTTTCCTGCAATTACAAGTCTTTTGAATGCTGGTATAATTAAAAGCTAGATACATACTTGTGAAAATGTTAGGAATAGATCAACAGCTTGTTCACTGCCAGTTTTCAAAGGCCAAACCCCCTACCGAACTCACATATTGCTTTATTTGACCGTAGTTACTGGTCTAGATAAGGCTAGCCACTGTCAGTTTAATAGTGAGACATGCATTGTTGGTTTGTATTTTATCTTATCACCTCTGTTGAGGTCAGCCACAGACACAGATATGTTTGCAAAACTAAAGGACATAAATACTCAACATTTATTTTTCTTGATTCAGATAGAGCAGGGTTTTTTTAAAAGTCTTAGCGCAGCTGGGCCTTGCCTCTGACGAAATTACAAGATGGCATCATCCATAATAATTGTTACCTTATTTTTTTCTAATTTTTTATTTTAATTTGGGGAATTTACATCTGGTCCATAGTTTACACACAGCTCTCAAACAAAAGCATGCTTCACTCATGAATTGAAATGATTTGGATCTCAGTGCTTTTCTTTCACATCCACACCCTTTGCCTTATTCCCCCACTGCATGTCAAGTGTCATTGTCGGCTCTTAAAAAACGTTCTATGTTTAGCAAAAGTCAGCTGCTGCTTGTGATTTCTAGAATTCCGGCCTCACACTTTGAAAATCACCAAGATAGAGCATACAACTGTAAAGAGATGTGTGCACGGGCAAAAAATTAGGTTAGTCTGAAAGATTAGTCTTGGAGTTTTTTAAATGTTTGCTTCCACCAAATTCATTTTGTTTGGGTGAATATTGGATTCTGATTTGTTAGCGTTATGGGAACAGTTAATATAGACAATGAATATTAACTAACATCTTACATTATAGGATTTGAACAATTAAATAAACCAATCTTTCAATGTTAAAAGTACATGCAACTCTAGAATACAAACGATAGAGGGCGCCACATGGTGTAGATCAAAAAAGCAAGGAGTAGGACATGGGGGTAAGCAAAAAACCTACTTACGTGATGGAATGCACCAATGTGTAGTACAGGCAGTACTCCTAGGCACCTGGAACTGATCAAATCCTCGTCCCACCAGAGGGAGTCCAGAGATACAGTGTAGTTCCCACAGGGTGTCCCAAGCCACAAACAGAGACAAAAGCCAATGCTCTCCTGTGCACAGTAGTAGATGTGTGGAAGCCGCAGGGAAGGCAAAAATGTTGTAAATCCCAAAGGAAAAAAGAGCAGAAGCAAGATAACAAATCTTCAAAGTTTATTAAAAAGATAAAACAACAGCAACGACTTTCTCCGTGTCACAACACGGTTTCATCAGGCTATACAAACATTCACAAAGCTGCTACACTTATAACTAATGGTGTCCAATCAGCATGTATGAGAGTTACACACCCACAGGTTACACAGCTGTTCAGAATGTAATTTATCACACAGACCTAGCTTTTCATCATATACAAGGAGAATCCCAATAGTTCAGGGGTTTATATATCCTACAGGACAACAGAATCATATCACTCATAATAAATATAATGCATATAGCATCTATATCCATGAGAGCACTATTGTTATAAATTTAAAGATTTAAGAGGGTGGTGACAGTTGTCAAAATCGTCGTCTCTTAGGATGTACAATCATGTTCAAGGGGCGTGGGTGGAATCATGGAATACAGCATGTCATTAAATAAGAACTATTCCTAATCAATAAATAAATACATCAAAATAATAATGAAAACATGTATAACACATTATGCCCCAATAGTCGAAAAAGAAGATAATAAAATATATACGGAGGTACCATTGTGTCTAAGTAAAAATAATTGTTTGCTATCATGTGTGTTGGACTATAATATAAGCGTGGCGAATCACGTAAATATGTCAGTAGGGAGCAAGTGTGAAAAAAAAAAGTAATCGTGACAACTAGTATTAAACTAGAAAAATAGAAAAATACGGTATACAATTGCGAGTCAGGATGTACTATAGATCCGCAACGTCCCAAAAAGTGGAACCTAAAATCTGTGCATAAAGATATGGTTATATCAGATTGGACAGTGTTTGCAATCGTGTATATTCCAATGTGAGTAAAACATAACAGATGACATTGAGGAATGGGTGTGACTAAAGTATATGAGGAATGGGCTAAGGGTCATAGGCATCACAGAATAATCGACCAATGTGAAGGGAAGTGCAAGGAAGATAAAGGATGCGATTGGAGAACCATGGACCAATGATGAAAAGAAAAGGGGCGTGAAGGGCAAGATGTAAACAACGCCAACGTGGTCATAAGACTATGTCAATATGTCATGACAACAATAACAATAATAGTACTTTGCAGTCAACAGATCAATGACTCAAGAAGTCAATATAACAACTTGAGAGAGTGTACATATAGAATAGAAAAAAACAGAACGTGAATGTAATCGCAAATGTGATAGGGAAATAAACATATAACTAAATCAATGTAACTATATAGTTTGCATAAAACTCTAGATATAATAAGATGGGGGAAGTAACTAAAATATATAGTGATATAATATAAATAGACAGACAAAAATAAAAATCATAATAACTGTAACACAGAAATTACCTCTTCCTGATATTATCCGACCCAAAGCCCCAAAATTGTAGTACAATAGAGGGGAAAAAAAGGCACTACCAGGGTATCAATATATATAGGGACTCAAAAAGAGTGCAAAAAAAGGCAGCGGATAAGAACTAGCAGGGGGGATTAGATTATATGGAGAGGCAATAGTGTCAATAGAAAAAGATTGGGTAAATGGAATATTATATAGGCAAGGTCAGAGTGTAACAAATTGAAATGGTGACCAGTATAAGAAATAGTGTCATATATACTACAGAATAAAAAATAGTGCATCAGGTACAGGTGAACAGGAGAACACTAGAGGAAAAGAGACATATACAGGATTGGGGAAAGGATCTAGGATATTTAAAAGGCAGCAAAATCCATATTCATGTTGAGACCAGAGGGAAAGAAGGTCTTCAATTTGTAGATCCAATAGGTTTCCCTCTGTCTCAATCTATTAAATCTATTGTATAGATGGGATGGGGAAATATATTCGATAGGACAAATAGTGAAAATGTTGAGAGAACCATTATGGTTCATATTGCAGTGTCTATAGACACTATGATTTTTGAAGTTATTCTTCATATTTCTAAAGTTTTTTGTTCCATCTATTTCTGATTAGTCTGCACTTGCGGCCCACATATTGAACCCCACAAAGTTTGCAGGTTAACAGATAAACTACATATGTAGATGTACATGACAAATTTTGATGAATCATAAACTTTTTATTTGTATTATAGGAAGAAAAGGACTTACAACCGGGCTTGATAAATTTACACATATTGCAATTTTTGAGGTGGCATTTGGCAACCCCCTTCCTAGCCGTAAGTTTATTATGGGATAATGTACAGAAATCAGATTTTTTTTATTAATTTAGTGCAATGAGTTCTGACACTGGTTTTATTAACCACAACCTTACTAAGTGCCAGATAATTTTTTAATGTAGGTGCTCTCTTAAATACACATCTAGTTTCAGATCCAAGCAGTTTGCCAAGTATAGGGTCCCTACATAGCAGCCCCCAATGTTTGTTAATGATACGTTTGATTCTCATATGATTTACACTGTACAGGGTAATAAAGGTGGAATTAGCTTGATAATCCTTATTAATATTATTTTTAACCTTTGGTCCAAAATAAGATTTTCTATCATCAGTTTTAGCGCGTTCATATGAAGCACTAATAACATGTTCAGGGTATCCTTTTTCGATAAAACTATTCTTAAGAATAATACTCTGTTACTCATAATTGTTCAGGAGGCTACAATTTCTACGTATTCTTTTAAATTGACCATATGGTATATTATTTTTCCAGGAATTATGATGATTGCTCTTATAACAAAGATAGCTATTGCAATCTATGGTCTTAAAATGGGTAGTGGTAATGATTATGAAAAGGACAAACATAGATCCAAAAACACTATGGACCTCTCCTCGATATTACTTGAAAAGGTCAGGCCCATATTATTAGAATTAAGGTGTGTGACAAAAGATTCAGCGGAACTAATGTCCACTTTCCACAAAAACAACAGGTCGTCAATATATCTGCCATAGAAGACCAGGTTCGCCCAATATGCCGAGCCATAGATGTAGAAATCTTCGAAAGTGCCAATGAAAAGATTGGCAAAACTCGGGGCGAACCTGGTCCCCATGGCAGTACCCTTGAGTTGTAAATAATATTCATCTTGAAAAACAAAATAATTGTGTTGTAGTATAAAAGCAATTCATTGTAGAATAAATTCTTTCTGTAGGTCAGGAGTATAGAAATCACCTGTCAGGTATTTTCAAATAGCTTTGATACCCCATTGATGTTGTATATTCGATTATATAGAGCTTGTACATCACATGAGATCCATATATAGTCTTCATGTATAACATAATTGTCCAATTTTTTAATCAGATCAGGAGAATCTTTTATATATGAGTCTAATGTGAGTACATACCGCTGTAGGAAACAGTCCATATAAGCTGACATATTGTCAGTTAAGCTGTCAATCCCCGCGATAATGGGTCTACCTGGGGGGCATTGTGCATTCTTATGCACCTTAGGTAGGTGATAATAAAATGCACAATTTGGTTTGACAAGGATTAGGTAATCTCTTTCTGCCTTTGATAAAATACCTTCTTGGTACCCAAAGTTAACAATCCCTAGAAGTATTTTAAGATATTTATCTGTGGGGTCTGATGGTAATTTTTGATAATTATTCTTATTACCAAGTATTTTGTAGGCCTCTGTTAAATAATCAGGAAGGTCCTGTAGTATAATACCTCCCCCCTTGTCTGCCTGGCGTATCACTAGCTGGGGGTTGTTTGTTTTTTTTTTTATACTTTTTTTTTTTATTGAGGTAAAATATCACACAGTACATATGTCTCCTATAACAATCCGGAGAAGCAATATAGATACAATGTAAATGCAAAATAAACCAAATCAAAGAAAATGTCAAATAATACAATAATTGGCAAAGAAAATAGTTACCTCATTTTTCAGTATATCATGCAATTAGACAACCCCAATTTTCTAATGTCAATTACGCGCTATCTGGATAACCCCAAAATAAATATAGTAGCCTCTCTTGGGCTATAGAATAAAACGACTACTCTAATAGGGGCAGATTACATGGGGAGGCTAGTATTTAAAGGGCCACTCTTGGACCCTGTATATATGTCAAATACACATGCAAGACTATAACTTATATAGTGCACTGAATTTGTTACCTAGACAGTGAAACCTTCAAAGATAAGTAATTGCAAACTATATCACAGTAAACTATTAATAAATGTGGGAGTATAACTATTAATAAATGTGGGAGTATAATGAAATGTTGGTGAACAAAATAGCTCTAAGTTCTCTAGATAAAATTATCATAATAGTGTATCAGGGAACTTTAAGTATACATTTTATAGAAGAGTCTCTAAACTCTTTAGACCCAGTGCATATTGTATTAGTAGCATGGAGTGCTGAAATAGTAATAACTATCTATATAGTAGGATTTTGTCTGTATAGCCACAAACCCAGCTTCATCTCAAGAAGGAGAAAAAGTAAATAAATATTAAGCCATACACAATGGTCTACTGATGTCTGAAAGCACACTGCGTCTGCCTATAATGTGATTAAAAATCTTGGGGGAAGAAAGAGTACGTATATATAATTCTTGGAAAGGCATCATCAAAACTTTATAAATCTCAGACTTTAAATCTTAAAATCTACCTAGGTACATTTATAGTATACCCCTTGCAACATAGGAAATGCAGAGCAGACCTGTCTCATCATATATACACAAACAATGCTGCGCAGTACTGAAGACCTCAAGTGTTATTTTCCAACATTCTCTTAGATGAAGATACCTTTCCCAGAAGACCGAGGTTAGACTATGATCAGAAAGATAGTCATCACTAAGGAGGCCAGACATATACAACCCAGTGCTATACAGACGTATTTAAAGAGTCAAATAACTTGGGGGAAAAAACAAAACATAAAGAAAAACCAAGTATCAAAAACAAAGGACCTGCGTCTCTAACAAGTCCTCAGGTCTCAGATTCAGCCTACTCCTGCTCTGTTGAAGGAGTTGACCAACAGCTGCTGTAAGTGTCCCCAGCGTTTCCCATCTAAAAATAGCATATCCTCCGATAAACACTTGACAAGCTGGGAAGTCGGGTGCCTGGTCATTTTCACAGTCAGAGCTCCCTTAAATGCAGATAGGGTTTCCATGACCTCCCGCAAGGGGCCGGCCACAAGTAGGTGATTCGCCCAAGTAGCGATAGGTAGGTAAAGAGGACTCTCCTCATGTAGGGGAATAGAAAGTTCCGAATAAACACAAATGGGCTCTACAGCAGTCTGCAACTGTTTGTTCTCAGTAGCCGCCGCACCAAGCAATGTATCTGACGAAACCTCCTGCTCCTGTGTACTCCGCAAACTCTCCACGGAAGGTGATTGATCATATACAGATGAGAGGACACTGATCAAGCTTCGCTCAATTTCCTCAAAACGTCTGTCCAGTAGCTGTATTATCGACTGATGCCAGTCGTTTGCCGTCGCCATATTGATCTCACCACTTCTTTAGTGACAATATTAGGGCGGTACTCCGCAGAGCTTGTAGATGCACTGTTGCATATAGTGTATTATAGGCTTGTTCTAAGCTCAATCCGCCTTCTTACCCTTGTGAAGGGATGATGTGTAGAGTGTATTCAATTCTGCAGCGCAACTGGCTGGTTCTATCTGATAGCATCAGAAATATGGAGGGGAGGATGAGGTTCCCGGCCGTCACTAGGCCCCTGCTGCGTACCTCATAGATTCTGGTCTGCTGGGCAAAGATCAAACATAAAAAAAAGTCCAATCCTGTTCCACAAGCACTAATTGTCCCGAATCAGGCTTGGTGTGTGGTGTATAGGAGTGCTAAACAGCAGTTTTAGACACTCTTCTGTTAAGCCCTAATTAAAAAGCAGCCATCATAGTCGGTGGTTAGACACGCCCCCCTGGGGGTTGTTTTTTACACATTTTAAGGCATTTCTTTACTTAGTATTAAGATTAGATTTAATGTGATGTACGTTTTTAGGTAGTCTTTCTAGATCTTCTAGTATGTATTCCTTAAACAAATTTAAATGTATGCTATTGCTAAGAATAGGATAAAAATTTGATTTAGGTTTCAAGTGAAAATGGACATAGTCATCCAATAGGTGGTCTGTTAAGCTTTCTGGATCATGGTAGATTATATTAGAGGATAATCTAGTGTCCATATTATCAATTAAAATGGGACACATATCAGATTTCAATTTATTTTCTGCAAAATATTTTTGAAGGGAAAGTTTGCGGACAAATCTATTAACATCTACATATAACTCAAACATATTAACCCCTTAACGACCGAGGACGTGCATGGTACGTTCCCTCAAAAAAAAGGCAGTTAACGCCTGAGAACGTACCCTGCACGCCTCGTGTGGAAAGCAGCTGGAAGCGATCCTGCTCGCTTCCAGCTGCTTTCTGGTTATTGCAGTGGATGCCTCGATATGGAGGCATCCTGCAATAACCTTTTGAAGCCATCGATGCAGAGAGAGCCACTCTGTGGGCCCTCTCTGCACCGGAGATCGGTGGCTTCCTTCGTTGGTGGGGTGGGAGCAGTACAGGGAGCGGGGTGGCGGCCATCGATGGCCCTGGAGATGTGGAGGGGCGGCGGGGATCATGGGCGGGGATGCCGGGGCTCGGCAACGGGCACGGTGCGCGTGCACGGGTGCGCAACGGAGGGCGGGCGCGTGCACGGGGAGGGAGCGGGTGGGAACCGCTACACTACAGAAAAAGGTTTAAAATAAATCGGTTAAAAAAGTAAAAAAACAAAAACGATCAATGAGGGTGTGTGGGGGGTTTGTGGTGGTGGTGGGGGGTTTGGGGAAGCTACACTAGAGGAAAAAAAAACTAAGAAAAAAAAGCCCTTTTTTGTGCAAGCTGGGTACTGGCAGACAGCTGCCAGTACCCAAGATGGCCCCCAATAAGGCAGAGGGGAAGGTTTACAGACTGTTTGGGGAATCAGGGAGGTTGGAGGCTAAGGGGTGGTCCTACACAGCAGAAGATTTTTTTTTTTTTTTTTTTTAAAAACCTAAACCCCCCAAAAAGCTTTTATTTTAGCACTGGCAGACTTTCTGCCAGTACTTAAGATGGCGGGGACAATTGTGGGGTGTGGGAGGGAAGGCGAGCTGTTTGGGAGGGATCAGGGGGTCTGATGTGTCAGGTGGGAGGCTGATCTCTACACTAAAGCTAAAATTAAACCCTGCAAGCTCCCTACAAAACTTCCTAATTAACCCCATCACTGCTAGCCATAATACACGGTGTGATGCGCAGCAGCATTTTGCGGCCTTCTAATTACCAGAGAAGCAACGCCAAAGTCATATATATCTGCTATTTCTGAACAAAGGGGATACCAGAGAAGCATTTACAACCATTTAGGCCAATAATTGCACAAGCTGTTTGTAAATAATTTCAGTGAGAAACCTAAAATTGTGAAAAATTTAACGTTTTTTTTTTATTTGATCGCCATTTGGCGGTGAAATGGTGGCATGAAATATACCAAAATGGGCCTAGATCAATACTTTGGGTTGTCTACTACACTACACTACACTAAAGCTAAAATTAACCATACAAGCTCCCTACAAGCTCCCTAATTAACCCCTGCACTGCTGGGCATAATACACGTGGTTGTGCGCAGCGGCATTTAGCGGCCTTTTTAATTACCAAAAAGCAATGCCAAAGCCATATATTGTCTGCTATTTCTGAACAAAGGCATCCCAGAGAATCATTTACAACCATTTGTGCCATAATTGCACAAGCTGTTTGTAAATAATTTCAGTGAGAAACCGAAAGTTTGTGAAAAAATTTGTGAAAAAGTGAACGATTTTTTGTATTTGTTCGCATTTGGCGGTGAAATGGTGCATGAAATATACCAAAATTGGCCTAGATCAATACATTTGGGATGTCTTCTAAAAAAAAAATATATACATGTCAATGGATATTCAGAGATTCCTGAAAGATATTAGTGTTCTAAATGTAATCTAGCGCTAATTTTGAAAAAAAAGTAGTTTGGAAAATAGCAAAATGCTACTTGTATTTATGGCCCTATAACTTACAAAAAAAGCAAAGAAACATGTAAACATTTGGGTATTTCTAAACTCAGGACAAAATTTAGAAACTATTTAGCATGGGTGTTTTTTGGTGGTTGTAGATGTGTAACAGATTTTGGGGGTCAAAGTTAAAAAAAGTGTGTTTTTTCCATTTTTTCCTCATATTTTATAAATTTTTTTATAGTAAATTTAAGATATGATGAAATAATGGTATTTTTAGAAAGTTATTTAATGGCGAGAAAAACGGTATATAATATGTGTGGGTACAGTAAATGAGTAAGAGGAAAAATTACAGCTAAACACAAACACCCGCAAAAATGTAAAAATAGCCTTCGGTCCCAAACGGACAGAAAATGGAAAAGTGCTGTGGTCATTTAAGGGGTTAAAAGAAAGGCCTTTTCCTAAAACTCTTAATTTCGTCTTTTGATAGTGTGTGAGAGGATAAATTAAAGATCCCACTTGCTAATCTCTGTAATCTGTTCTCTTTGAGGGTTGATTTTCGTCCTCTCTTTCACATCTTGGTGGGCTCTTTTCCCTCTCAGGTTGGGTATGTTTGTGACAAGAGGTTCAAAGAATTCCGCAATTTTCAGTTGGTGAAACCTGGGATTGGGGCGCCTGTCTAAAAAAGGCTGGTTATCAAAAATTAACATTTTCACCTCTACAAGATTCTAATATTAGAGGCTGTAGATGGTTGGTTGTAGAACTGTTCAATCTGGCTAGATCTCATTTGGATGATAGACGGTGGACCCTGGTTGGGAGAATTATAGTCAAAATTTTGATGGTTGCTTAGGCGTTCTGATTAGGATTGTGAATATTCGGTGTAGCATTATGTGAGTAATAATTAGATTCTCTGGTTGTGGTTATGGAGTATTTGATGTGCGATTTTCAGTTTGAATGGTTATTAGAGTTGGATCTATGTTCATGATTAGTATGGAACCTAGGGGCATATTGCTGCTCGTGTCTAGGATGCATGATGCTGCTCATGTCTAGGAGCAAAATGTTCTTCATATCTGGTTGGTCTACCTTCTCTTAAAGCCTCATTGGTGATGTATATCTATTATAACCATTACTAGGGTTCTCTTTAGGAATACGATGCGTGAGTGTCTGGACCCTTAAATGATTGTTGTTATAATGTTCTTTATGTGGATGATAGTTAGGTTTATTGTTTCTAGACGTGATAGTCAATTCCATAACTCTGGTATCCATTTGAAAAATATGTGTTGTTCCTTGGTGGATACTCTTTTCTTTCATGATGAGAATTATAATGTTGATTATGATTAAAGTGATTTTTAGAATGTTTTTTTTTTTGTCACTAGTACCCATTACTATTCCCCTCTGTGGCCCCCATTGATAATTTTGTCTTTCTCCTGAATTAGTCATATTATTATACCCTCTGTTGTGTCTTTCTTTCTTTCATAGATGTGTAGACTATACCTTGTGAGTAGTCATCATTATCCCTAGCAAAGTTTCTTGTTTTTTTTTGTTTTGTTTTTTTTTTTGTTTTTGTTTTTTTTGTTTTATAATTTTTATTGAAGGTAACAAAGATATACAAAAATAACAGCGTATACTTTCATGGCAACATACCTGTATACATACATTAATTCTTGCACAGTTAATACATAGGTTTCCAATCAATAGGAAATACATTAGGCCATGACCGGTACCTCATTTTATACATAAATATGCTAACATGGACACAGCATATCATAACCATGTGTTAGTCATATGACCTAGTTTTCGTACCCCTGTCTCTAAAGAATAAGACATAGGTCTTCTAGTTGTCCATAACATAAATAACAACCAAAAAAAAATATGATATTCTAAATTTACGTAGACGCTGTACGTAATAGGACAACAGAAATACGAATATGCTTTATAATATAGTATTGAGAAACCCCATTTTCAAGAGAGGCAGGACCATTCTCGAACCTTAGGTTTTTATATAGATATTGCTGTGCTAGTAATTTATAGGGCCCCATATATAACAGTAGCTGACCCTCAAAGTCAGTGGGATACATAAACTCTAGTAGACACATTTTCAAGAGGAGCAGGGCCACTCCCAGGCCTTAAGTATTTTATACAAACAATATTATAGCAGCCGCTTACATGTCCCTGCATCAAACAGTAACTATCCCTCAAGGTAGTAAAGTGTATATACTCTCAAAATATGTAGGGTCGCTCTTAAGTCTCAAGGGGTTCCCTTAACACTATTTTAAGCTTGAGTAAATAGCAACCTCAGCAAGGTAATATTCCTATCTATAGTAACTGGCCCCATATCCATTCTTGTTGAGCTTCTAGGGGTAATTATATATTATTAAATATACAGCTTCATAAAAAAGGCGGATATAAACACAATTACATATATGAACAGCGATATGGATTAGAGTCACCTATCTAAAATAAAAATAAAAATAAAAAAACATGGAGAGACTATATAAACAGTAAGGATGGTGTCCATAGGCCTATATAGTTCTAGTGATTAATAAATTGTGAAGGTTGAACCATTACATCTAACCAACTTGGAGTAAAGAAATATGCAAGTCAGAGCTTAACACACATATAAAACATTCATACTGTATAATCCTAAGAAGAAGGTATAAAGTTGTCACTAAGGGAGGTCCGTAGTAAGTGCAGTGCTCATAATACTCTAACATACTGAAATAATAGCTAGTGGCATGCAAACTAAACGTTTGATAGGGGAAGATAAGCATTGTGAAGGTTGAACCATTACATCTAACCAACTTGGAGTAAAGAAATATGCAAGTCAGAGCTTAACACACACATAAAACATTCATACTGTATAATCCTAAGAAGAAGGTATAAAGTTGTCACTAAGGGAGGTCTGTAGTAAGTGCAGTGCTCATAATACTCTAACATACTGAAATAATAGCTAGTGGCATGCAAACTAAACGTTTGATAGGGGAAGATAAGCATTCTGTATTGCTTAATATTAATTTTCCCCTATTGGCCAGAAAGCTGGCTAGGTAAAATTTTATCTATGGAGAAATGTCAAGCACATTGCTCCAGCCCCCATTGCAGGGAGACACTTTTCTGTACGAACCACCATCTTGAGTATTAAACATTAAAGCTGTCAGTTTCCTAATGCACTGCCTAAATTCTATAAAGTTCTATATTACTAATTTTCCCCTTATGTCTAGTGAAGCCACCTATGGGCTTCAATGATCACTTTCTGCAAATCTAAGGGTACATGCCTCTCCTGAACCTGTAGAATGAAAAATATACACTAATTACATTACAGTCTATTGCACTATGTATTAAAGTAAGAGTGAGATTTCTCATCTACACATTAGACAGTCCAGTATTCTCATCTGCAGGCTCACCAATCAGACCCAAAGATCGTCATCTGAGGGACAGTATCGGACAGAGCATATCTAGAAGTGGTGTATGATGTGGCATCGAAAAGTCCACAAAATATTCTTAATTGCTACCCCTATATGAGAAAAAACTCTAAGCTCTAGGTGAAACTCAGAACGGTAGATCCTCATGTGCCAAAGGAAAAGGGTAGGGGCAGCAAGTCTCTCTCCATAGTCTAGCCCACTCCAGTATTATTCTGTTCATAAGTACTCACTTCCCAGGGATTAGCAGGCCATATCACTGATCCTGACTCACCTCTGGTGACTGAGGTTCCCAGCCCAACATCAATATGCCTGAGTGTGCATAAGGCTGGATCTGTAAAATCTTCCGATGACACCTCCATCAGTTCTCTCGGGCCACATAACAACGGAGCCCCTCTCTGCTTGGGCACATCAGGTTGGCTAAAGATCTCGTCTGATCGGCTCCGGTGTTTCAAATGCGTAGCAAGCTCCTGCAGGCCTATCGCATCGACCCCATCTAGTATGCAGGATTCCCCTCTCACATCACAGAGCAAATGCCTTGTTATTGAACAGGTCGGACCATTTATACAAGTCTGCTCAGCTGTCACCAGACCAGGCAGTTGCAGTTCTGCAGTGTCTGCTTCAATCTCCAGCGAGGCTACAGGAGCGTCTCTCGCCAAATTCACACTTTCCACCATGTGTTGGAGACTATCCAATCTGGCTGCAATCTTGAGTTCTTGTGTCCTCAATAGATTCTGTAAAGTAAAATACACATCCTCACTCTCTGATAGGTGTTACAGCGCACCCTTGGCATTGTATTACGGCAGAGAGAGCAAAGCTCTCTGCCGGGGGGGGGGGGGGGGGTAGATAGGAGGCCGCAGCCTCAGTATAAGCTCCGGTGTCTTGATGCCAGCAACCAGCTCAAAAACTTTAGTATCCTCAGCTGCAGAATGATTAGCTTGTTTAAGCGAGATAAAATTTAATGCCGGATGGCACCTTGATGAGATATCTTTTCAAGCTTAATCTTCTAAGCAGGAGCAGCACCTAAAACTGCGACATGTCATGGCCGCTGCCCGGAAGTCCCCCCAAGTTTCTTGTTTTTAAGAGTAATAATATCTTGTTCAAATTTATCTATTCTATCTTGTACCAATTTGTTGAAGTCAACATACATCTCATTAGTTTTGACAGTATGTAGTTGTTTTTTAATCTTTTCAATCTCATTACTAGCATCACTAACTAGTTTCTCTCTATGGGATATCAAAATATTAATGAGTTTGAAAGAACACTCATTTAATGCATATTCCCATTCAGACAAAAGAACTGCGTTCTCTTTGAAAGAGCAGTTTTTGAACACACGCAGACCTCTTGGTATTTGTTTATTATTCAAATATTTCTTGAGGGTATCAAGGTCCCACCAGTGTCTGCATTCGTTCTTAAGCTGCTCTTCCAGTCTAAAAAACATTGTATGAATCGGTACTTCAGAGGAATTTTCATTCATAGCATCTATCTATGTCTATATTATTTGACCTAGTGGACCCCAACAGTAGTCTCTTGTTGTTACGTTCATTAATAGATAACATATTGGCTGCTCTCTTAGAGGAAAGGGCGAGAACAAGGAAAGAGATAAACAGATACACAACCAGCAAAAATGGATTGCCAAACTGGTATGTATAAGACGCGCCAAAAATGAACAATGAATGAATTATAAGGTGAGTAGTAAATACAATAAAATATCTTTAACAGATATACAGTAATAAATAGAATATGTAAAAATTAAAATATATAACACATATGTTGCACAATGATCAAATAACAAATGAAATACTGTAAAGTCATACATAGCAAATATCCAAATGTAATGAGAACAGATGAGAGTCCTGGTAAGGAACTAGTCCAGAAACAAGAAAAGTCCAAGAACAATCCTCATGCAGCTCCTCTGGTGTGTCACGCCACGACACAAGATCAATACATCTAGAATATAAAAGACAGAGGGCGCCACATGGTGCAGATCAAAAGAGCAAGGAGTAAGACATGGGGGTAAGCAAAAAAACCTACTCACGTGATGGAATACACCAATGCTAGTTCTTATCCACTGCCTTTTTTTGCACTCTTTTTGAGTCCCCTATATATACTGATACCCTGGTAGTGCCTTTTTTTCCCCTCTATCTGTACTCCAATTTGGTGCTTTGGGTATAGATAATATTAGGAAGAGGTAACTTTCTGTGTTAAGTTATTATGATTTTCTTATTTTTTAATTTCTTGTCTGTCTATTAATATTATATCACTATATATTTTAGTTACTTCCCCCATCTTATTATATCTAGAGTTTTATACGAACTATATAGTTACATTGATTTAGTTATATGTTTATTTCCCTATCACATTTGCGATTACATTCACCGTTCTGATTTTTTTCTATTCTATATGTACACTCTCTCAAGTTGTTATATTGACTTCTTGAGTCATTGATCTGTTGATCGCAAAGTACTATTATTGCTATAGTTGTCCTTGACATATTGACATAGTCTTTTGAACCACGTTGGCGTTGTTTACATCTTGCCTTCACGCCCTTTTCTTATCATCATTGGTCGTGGTTTCTCCAATCGCATCCTTTATCTTCCTAGCACTTCCCTTCACATGGTCGATTACTTCTGTGATGCCTATGACCCTTAGCCCATTCCTCAATTACTTTAGTCACACCCATTCCTCAATGTCATCTGTTATGTTTTACTCACATTGGATATACAGGATTGCAAACAACCACCTTCCAATCTGATATAACCATATCTTTATGCACAGATTTTAGGTTCCACTTTTTAGGACGTTGCGGTTCTATAGTACATCCTGACTCGCAATTTATACCATATTTTTCTATATTTCTAGTTTAATACCTAATTGTCACGATTACTTTTTTTTGTCACACTAGCTCCCTACTGTCATCCTTTACGTGATTCGCCACGCTTATATTATAGATCCAACACAACGATAGCAAACAATATTTTTACTTAGACACAATGTTATCTCTGTATATATTTTATTATCCTTCTTTTTCGATTTTGGGGCATAATGCATTATACATGTTTTGATTATTATTTTGATATGTATTTATTTATCTGATTAGGAATAGTTCTTATTTAATGACATGCTGTATTCCATGATTCCCACCCACGCCCCTTGAACATGATTGGACATCCTAAGAAATGACGATTCTGACAACTGTCCACCACCCTCTTAAATCTTTAAATTTATAACAATAGTCGCTCTTATGGATATAGATGCTATATGCATTATATTTATTATGAGTGATATGATTCTGTTGTCCTGTAGGATAATAAACCTCCTGAACTATTGGGATTCTCCTTGTATATGGCGAAAGCTAGGTCTGTGTGATAAATTACACTCTGAACAGCTGTGTAACCTGTGGGTGTGTAACTCTCCTAACATGCTGATTGGACACAATTAGTTATAAGTGTAGCTTTTAAGATTTGTTATCAGGCTGCTGCTCTTTTTTCCTATGGATTTACAACATTTTTTGCCTTCCCTGCGGCTTCCACACCGGTCTCACTACCAGATGAGAGCCTTGCTTTTGCCTCTGTTTGTGGTAGGGACCACCCTGTGGGAAACTACACTGTATCTCTGGACTCCCTCTGATGGGACGAGGATTTGATCAGTTCCAGGTGCCTAGGAGTCTGCCGGGCGACTCATTGGATCCGTGTCTGCCTGTACTGCACATCTGCGTGCATTCCATCACGTAAGTAGGTTTTTTGCTTACCCCCATGTCCTACTCCTATGCTTTTTTGATCTGCCACCCATGTGGGCCCTCTATCTTTTGTATTCTAGATATATTGATATTGTGTCGCGGCCGTGACACACCAGAGGGGCGTCCTGAGGAATTGTTTTTGGATTTTTCTTGTTTCTGGACTTGTTCTTTACCCAGGACTCTCATCTGTTCTCATTACATCTTGGATATTTTACAAACAAAAATAAATCTCAGCGCTCCCCTTCAACCCCAGAAAATATATGTTTGTGCACCAATATTCTAGTAGCTCCCTCAAAGTAAGACTCTTCTTGTTAATAACACTTAAGAAACACACTACAATAAAATACTCCTAAAAACAATTCACTAGAAATAATTTAAATTACTATTTAAAATCCCATAAAAAGTGTCATAAAATATTACCATATACAAAGAAGTATAATTTCCCTTGAATGAATGTAGTAAAAAACTGGTACTTGATAATAAAAGTTCACAAGAAGCTCTTTCCTCTGTCTTTAGATTTGTTTTGGTTCAGGCCCTGCTCAGTGTGTGGTCCGGATCTCCTTGGTCCCGGCAAAGACGAAGGTAACTGAAAAATACAAAACACACAGCGCCCACCGATTCCAAAGTAGCTTTATGAACAATTTATTTGATCACACCTAAAATAAAAATTTCACACTTACAAGATAGCAGTGTAAAACAAGCCCTTCATGTATATGAACAGCCGTAGTCCGTTAGTCCTTTAGGGTTTGTCTTAGCCTGCATGTCCTTGGATCCCTTCACTGTATGTTTCACCAGCTGTAGCTGTTTGTTTTCTTTCAGCAGCACTTTCGGTTGTTTACCGCTGTCGGTTTCATAAAACGGGAATCCGACTTCAGCTGGCTTTGGTCACTTCGGCACGATTCACCGGCCACTGTCCCTTATTAGTTACCCAACGAGTTATCCTTTGCATTCGTGCAAACTTCTTCAGGAGTATTAAATTGCTGATACTCCTTTCATTAAGCCTGATCTTAAAATCCTCTTGACCGGATATGATCACCGGCCACCTGCACAGGTGTAGACTCCTGCTGGGTCCTAATGCCCTATCTCTAAACATTTAATACCTTCTACTAATACCAGAATATATACACACAATTGCTTAACCTAAATATCTTCTCAACCAAAAGAAAAACAAAACCTTTTTATAAATATATTGTACAAACACTAAAAACACTATTAAAAGGTTTAGAATATTTGAATTTTAAATTTTTTAAATATGAACTTCATAGCGGACACAAGTGCTAAGTAACTTAATATTTTCCTTAAACAAATATAAAACTAAATTCCTAAAAAAATCCTAATAACTAAATTATCTCTTGTTAAATGTTCTTAAGCCCCCATGCTGTTCTAACTTTTAACACATTCCTCCCCCAGATCTGATAATTACATATTTTGTATAGAAAACTTTTCCTATCGTGAAAGCTGCCAAATCTAAATCAATATTTAATCCGATTGGATAGAGACTTTTTAGCTCTGTGATCCAAAAAGTCTCACGCCTCCTCAGTTGCATGAGACGATTTGTGCCCGCTAATTTATGTGGGATCCAATCTATTACCTTTATTTTACAGGTCATCTGGGTTACTCGAATGGAATTCCTTTAAAATGATCTACAACACTATGCTTCACAATTCCCTTTATGATACTTATTTGATATGTTCCCAAAATATCCTTTTTATCTTTCTTTTTGTTCTCCCCAAATAAATTTTAATTGCATGAACAGATCAATTGATAAACCACATGGGTTGATTCGCAAGTGCATCTATATTTCATTATTATAAACTTGCCATCACCCATTGCATCTTGACATGTATCTGATTCGTGGGCACATATGCACTCGTCCTTTTTACATCTATAACATGCCCTGTTTTTGTCGACTAGCCAGTTATTTTTTGATGATGTTACCTGAAACTCTTTCAGTTTAGAGGGTGCCAAGAATTGTTTCAGATCTTTATTTTTTCTGAATACAACTCTTGGCGTCTCTCCTAGCAATGGACCCAAAATTGAATCTTGCTTTAAGATATTCCAATTTTTATTCAAAATTCTTATAGATCTGATTTGATCCTTCAGAATAGGTATGTAACAAACAGGGGCTCCTCATTAAATTTGTCTTCTTTATTGGTGACTTATTTCTTTTTATCATTGGGGATCAGGAGTTGTCTCCCGACGCTATTTGGTCCAGTTCCTATTTTTTTGCTCTGATAAGCAATCCTCCTTATATCCCTTCTCTCTAACTTTGTCTGGTTAAAAATGTCTGCCTCCTTCTCATAATCTATTCCTCTCTGAAAATTTCTTTTCAGACGTTGGTCATTGTCCCAGTGGAACATTTTGTATCACCTCCATTAATGGCCCACTGCTAGCACTTAAAAAATATTTCTGTCCGTTTCCTTCCTGTAATGTTTCACACTGATTATATTATCCTATTGCTATATAATGTTAAATCTAGAAAATTGATACTATCTGAGAGATTACTTTAGTAAATTTCAAAATGAATGTATTAGTATTTAGATGCTTCCACAAATTTTAGGGCTTCCTCCATGTCCCCTTCCCAAATAAATAACAGATCATCTATGATCTGTAATACTTTTTTATATGACCCAAATAAGGATTATTAGACCATATATGTTGATCCTCAAATCCCCCATAAAATATTCGCATATGAGGGGGGCCATGGTAGTGCCCATGGCCCGTCCCCCTCTATTTGTCTGTAAAATCTGTTTTTCAAATAGAAAACAGTTGTGTTCTAAAATAAATTGAATTCCTCTTTATAATAAATGTACTATGGTTTTCCTAACATATTGCTTTTAGCACACTGTGAAGCTACTGCTTTCACTCCTTTTATATGGGGGATTGCGGTATACAATGTTGATACATCACAGGAAATCCCACAAGGACCCCCAGGGACTCCACGGGGAACCCCCCAAACTTAGTTATAACATCCATTGTATCCCCCTAACATAAGTTTTGATATTCTTCACAATGGTTGTAAATAACCCATCAATGTATTTTGAACAGATGGTCTGTTACGGAATCTATCTAGATATAATGGGGTCTCCCCGAAGGATTCACTGGGTCCTTGTGGATTTTGGGCAAATGATAGAAAATAGGAATCCTGGATTAGGTTCAAAAATAAAACAAAATTCATCCTCATTAAGGATTTGATCTTTTTTAGCCTTATTCAGTAAATTTAATAATTCCTTATTATATTTCTCCATAGGATTCACAGTTAATTTCCTATAGGTATCTCTACATTCCAGGACGTTTATAAGCTTCCTTTAGATAGTCCTTTCCTGTCTCTGTATTACTAATCCCCCCACCCTTGTCTACTTGCACTGAAAATGAGATTAGTATCTTTAGACAATATATCTAATGCCTTTCTTTCTTGTTTGTCTCAAATTGTCTTTACTATTTCATTGATTTTAAGGCTTTCTTATTATTTAGCATTTTGTTAAAATCCTCTGTAACTAATTTATTAAAAATTTGGATATGTGGCCCTTGTGAGGTAGTTGGATAGAAATTAGATGGACGTTTTAGATTTGAATGAATTATCTTTAATTCATCCTCATGTAAACTTAAATCTAAAAGTTCCGCCATTGAATCTCTTACAATGTCATCCTTTTCTTCTGTATTATTACATTTCTCAGTGAACTCCGCCGGAGTATCTCATTTCTCCAGCATGGTTACATATGCCCAATCATTACCTTCTAGAGACTTAGTGCAGATATTATTACTATTATATTTTGCAAAATGTCGTTTTAGGGTCATCCTCCGTATAAAGTTTTGCAAATCTATATAAGTATAACATTTATTGGGTTTAGATTTTGGTGCAAAACTTAAACCATATTGTAACAATTTTGTTTCATTGGTAGTTAATACATGATCTGATCTTTGCCTCTTCTAATTTTTCTTTTTTGCTTTCTTTCCTCTTTTGGATTCTACCTGCTCTTCTGCCCAGCTTTGTTCCAAACTTCTTTTCCTGATCCTTGGTTTGAAAATTTGAAAAGGGGCTGACTCTCCCTTTGAACTTGATTCTTTATTATTATTTTTGATTCTATTGTTTTTATTTTTATTACTAATTTTATTATTATTACCCAAATTCTCATTTTTTTCTTCATTGTTTTCTTCCTTATTTTCATCCTCTGCAATTTCAACATTTTCTGTTGTTTAGGTTTTGCACCTAAATGTGTCCAAATATTGCCTAACTCATCTATTTCTACCTCATATTGTTCATCACATAAAGGTGTGAATCTATTTGTTTGGGGAAAAGATTTATCTAAATTTGTAGTCTCTAGATGTTTTGGGGACAGAACTTTTTCATAATTATTGGAATATTTCAATTTTTGTTCCCTATTAGGACCCCCTTGATAAGTAATTCTTTCCACCCTGGCCCCTCTCTACCTGGAATCATATTTAAATTTTGGGGAAGGTTTATTTTTTGGTTTATTTGTCTTTCTCTATAAGAATATACCCTTATCTTCTTTAAAATCTTTTATATCCCTTCCCCAATTTCTCAGTTTTATTCGCTAGAAACCGTACTCTCTAAGGAATTTACTCTATTCTTTATACTTACACTTACATTTTTCCACTTTTCTTCCTTCAAAACTGGATTAATGCTTAACAATTGTGTCCGCAATTTGTTCATTTAATTTGCCCCAATTTATATTCTCTGTATTTAATACGAATTTGTATTAAAGATTGTGGACAATTTCGTAAAGCTGTTTCCCACTCGGTTGAGAATTCCACATCTTCTAGTTCAAATGCAGGAAATTTAAAGATCCTTAGTCCCCTAGGAATCACATCATGCATGATGTAATTATCCAGGAGAATAAGATCTTGCCATTCTTTAACTTCTGATATAAGTAATTTTTCCAGCAAACTGAACTGATTAGTGGGATCTTCTATATTTCCCAATGTGTATTTTGGATCTAATAAATTAATGGCCCTTGTCCTAACACGCTGTTCCCATAAATTGCTATTATCAGCTGATTACTGCTGGTTACTGTCTGACTCATATTAATCCCCTGCCATGGGGCTGCTAAGATGTTGCCAAGAACAAAAGAAATTTTACAAACAAAAATAAATCTCAGAACTATTTGAATTTTTAAATTTTTAAATATGAACTTCATAGCGGACACAAGTGCTAATCAACTTAATATTTTCCTTAACAAAATTTAAAATATATTCTATAAAATCCTAATAACTAAATTATCTCTTGCTAAATGTTCTTAAGCCCCCTTGGTTTCTAATTTTAACACAATTCCTCCCCAGATCTGATTAATTACATATTTATTGTATAGCAACCTTTCCTATGTGAAAGCTGCCAAATCTAAATCAATATTTAATCCGATTGGATAGAGACTTTTTAAGCTCTGTGATCCAAAAAGTCTCACGCCTTCTCAGTTGCATGAGACAACACAGGTCCCTTGTTCTTTATAAAATCTATCAGTGCGGGGCTATGTGAAAGAAAAGTTTGCTGTCATCATAGGCCTTGAGGACAATATATAACATGTACAAAGCCCCCTGCCTAGGCCTCACTCCTCCACCACATACTAATAAGGCGCTGGCACACAGCTTTCATGCCTGATCGAACTCAGGATTTAAAGCCACACAAAGGAAACTGTATGAACTTTAATAATTGCTGCCAATATTAAAAGCCTCACAATACAGTCACCTCCTTTATCACGCAGATACGCACTTATAATTTTAGCGCCAGGATAATTGCCTGCTTGCTCTTCTAAGATGTCACCAAAAAAGCATTCTAAAAAAGGCAATGGCGTGAGGCCCAAAAGCAATAAAACACCTTCGGTAAATAATTTTTTCAAAACTATTGAGCCTAAATTGTCAGTAAATGCAGCCACAGCGGATCAGGGATTTTGCAGAGGCATCTTCCTCTTCTGAACTTGATTACAGATACCATAGCTGACGCCCATTATGTGCCTAAAGCTTTCTTTGAGTCTATACCATCTAAGAAGGACTTTTCAACCTAATATCTCACGTCAGGGATTGCATTAAAGAAGAAATCATGTGATCTAAAAAAGAAATCTTGGACAAAGGGCACAGGATGGAAGCTGTGAAAACATCCAGGACTCTCATGCTCAGCAATCACAGACTTGCATAATATCATCAGGGGACAAGGCTCCACAATACAAGAGTTAGCAAGATAAGGTTGATGATGCAGAAAATAGATCCAGAAGACACAATATAAGGATCAGGGGCATCCCAGAGACTATTTCTCAATCAGATTTAGATCATTATCTGCAGGATTTGTACAACTTTCTCAAAAAAACTGAAACACCACTTAAAGAGCCCTAAGACCAAAGCCAACAGATTCACAACCTCCTAGGGACGTAATAGCACGCATTACGAATTACCAAGTCAAAGAGGAGATAATGAAGCTTGCCAGAGAACATCAGCCTATTAAATTTGAGAATGTGGATCTTCAAATATTCGCAGATCTATCCCAAAGAACTCTAACCAAAAGAAGGGATCTTAAACCTCTAACCTCAACACTAAGAAAACAGAACATTCCATATAGATGGGGCTTCTCATTCCAACTAATTATTGTCTACAAGGGCCGACGCTTCATCTGCCTATCTCAAAGTGAACATTCCTAAAATCTGCAAGGAACTGGACATCACACCGCCAGGACATGTCTGGTAATCAATTGTCCTCCAAAGATCAGATGGCGAGCTTAGATATCACTCCCTTACCACAGAGGAAAGAATGGCAACAAACAGCACAGAGGAAGACAAGAAGAAACGCAGGGGCTGGCCCCACTGCTATCTCTGGCCCAGGGTGATGACTTATCATTGGACTCACTAATCTATCCAGCGGAGCCTATGCTCTGACTCATCCTTTTGTCCCCCCCCCCCCACTTGTTAAGGGGGATCTGCTGATGATCTAGTGGTAATATACCTATGTTTCTGTTAGTAGTTAACTCACCAAATTTAAAGGTAAAAAGGTTAGGCTAATAAAAGGCCTTGTTTATGTAGAAAATAGTTATAGTTATTCTTTGCTACAGTTCTAGTTCTAGATTAACTCTCACACTCAACAACTGACTGTTAATATATTCTTAGCCAGTTGGGATATAATCCTACTTTCCAGAATTTTGTATTTTGGATTGTCATGTCCCTCTCTTTTTGAGAGGAATGTTATTTGCTATGTGTTTGTTTTGTATTTGTATGTTTGCTTGTTTTGTTTGTTTTTATGTAATTACAGGACTGATCACCTAGGACCCACCCCGAGGAGGCATAGACACACACGCAGATACAGGAGGGGAAGATATATAATATATGGCTAGTGGGACTACACTACACTCTCAGGTATTGAACATCATCACACAAAATACTAAGGGTTTTAAACTGCCCTAAAAAACGTAGACTAGCTCTCTTAGATTTGCACAGGAAGGGAGGCCAGATAATCCATGCTCCAGGAGACCCATTTTAAATCCAAACATACCCCTAATTTCCTCTCATCACACTACCCTCAGCATTTTCACAGCACTCATCCCTCAAAAAAATCAATGGAGTTTGCATTTTAATACATAGATCTATACCATTTACCAAAACCCATATTGAAAAGGATAAGGAGGGAAGATTATTATGCCTCACAGGACTTTTATATGGCAAACCCGTAACCCTAGTGAACTTTTATGCACCAAATAGGAATCAACATAGGTTCATTATGACAATTACTGACAGTATCCTGCAACACTCCAGAGGTCCCTTGGTGACCGCTGGTGATTTAAATGTCCCTCTCGACTCTGCTCCTTGACTGCACAAATCCTGACACCAGAATTAAAACTCACATCTAGAATCCATTTGGCAAAATCTAAAGTTATTAGGACTCCATGATTCATGGAGGTACTTAAATGAACAAAAAAAAGACTTCACCTTTTTTTCTAACCCTCAGAAAAGTTACTCTAGACTAGACTATATTTTCATGGACCATTTAGCACTCTCTTCATAAAAGAAGCAAAAATAATACACTCCACATGGTCAGACACTCCTTGGTTAGCTGTAGGTTAGCTTGGCCCTCAGCCCCTCTCCACACTTACCAGTGGAGACTAGACAAATCCTTACTCAAGGGGAAAAAGCGGATTAGTGACTAAGTGACTAAGTGTCTAAGATAATTAAATCGTACTTTTCAATAAATAATACCCCAGACATCAACCACAAAATTCTCCTGGGAAGCTCACAAAGGCACCATTAGGGGTGAAATCCTCAAATTGAAGGCCCAATAAATAAAACAGAACAGGGAAACACACACAAAGCTAGCTAAAGAGATATCAGAATTAGACCTCCTACACAAAAAATCCCCAGGAGACACTCAAATTTTTGAAATTTGAAAGCTAAAAGAAATCAATTTAATGCTGCCTTGCAGATCCCACCCAGCAACAGGTACTATCTCTTAATCAAACTTTCTACCAAGAGGGTAATAAATCTGGAAGATGGCTAGCTAGGGCTCTTAAAAAACAGCAGCGAGCTACATATATTCACTCTATCCAAAATACAGCGGGCAAAAGTAAAGAAGATACCATGTCCATTGCATCTGAATTTAAGACATTTTATCATAAGCTGTACAATTTATTTCCCAATAGAGATGCTGACTCTCACTCTTTCAAATGCCGCCAGTATCTAGACCAAGTCATATTGCCACAAATAAAATCAGAACAGAAAGCAGCCCTAACCCAGCCCATCTCCATCAAAGAGGTATTAGACGTTATAAAGCTATTAAAACTCAATAAAGCTCCAGGTCCAGATGGCTTTACGGGCCTTTATTATAAAACTTTCGCGAAGATTTTGGCGCCATACTTAGTTAATCTCTTTAATTCAATATAACCCTCCTCTCCCTTCCCAGACTCTATGCTCCAGGCCAATATTACGGTTTTGGAAAAACCTGGGAAAACCCCAGATAAACCGGCCAATTTCCGCCCAATATCCCTCCTTAACATTGACTTAAAAGTCTACGCCAAAATCTTAGCAAACTCGTATAAATGTAATCCTCCCACATCTAATACACCAAGACCAGGCGGGCTTTGTACCTAACAGGGAGGCCAAGGACAATACTGTCAAAGTTCTTAACCTAATTGAATACGTAGTCAAAACAAAATCTCCTTACATATTTCTCTCGACTGACGCCGAAAAGGCATTTGACAGACTTGACTGGACGTACCTTGACTGGACACTACGACGATTTGGTTTCCCCATCCCCTTTATACAGAAAATCCTAGCACTATACTCTAACCCTACGGCCCAGGTAAAAGTAAATGGCACTTTGTCAGAGCCATTCGAAATAAGAAATGGGTCTAGACAGGGATGTCCCTTATCCCCTTTGTTGTTTATTTAATCGATGGAACCACTGGCCACTAGGCTTAGAGCAAACCCTAATGTACAGGGTATTGACATAGGAGCAAGATCGCACAAGCTAGCAATATTTGCAGATGACCTGCTTTTAACCCTGTCAGACCCATTAAACTCCATCTCCCACGCAATGCAGGAGATATCCATATTTGGGGATGTCTCTAACTTCCTAGTTAACTTGTCAAAATCAGAGTTCTTACCGGTGAATATCTCCCCTCAAACCCTGGAATCCATCAGATCTAGTTGTCCTCTGAAAGTTCAACCAAAATGCCTAAAATACCTAGGTATATTTCTTTCCCCTGAGTTACAACAAACACGCTTACTTAACTATGGGGGGCTGATCAGTGAATTTTCGTCATTAACGTCCTCCTGGTCTCTAAAGAACATTTCCTGGTTAGGGCGTATCCAAGCTACAAAAATGGTACTTTTACCCAAAGTTTTGTATATTTTGCAGACGGTCCCCATACACAATATATCAAAGGACTTAGATGTCCTACAGAAAATCATTAACAACTATGTGTGGGGTTAAAAAAGATTCCTTGTATCAATAAGAGTACAGTTTTCAGGTTCTCAGATAGGGGGGGATTGGGAATCCCACACCTTCATTCGTATAAACTAGCAGTCTCTCTCCAGAGAGTAGCAGAGTGGTGCGGTTTCAATCAAACAAATTCTAAAAGTTGGGTGCAAGTAGAAAACTTTCTGGCAGCGGAAGAGAACTTGGGTAGCTGTTGTTGGGATATCCCATCATTAAAGCAATCGGTTATCTCCAAACTATCCACCACAAACGAAACTTGGAAAGATTGGCGATACATACTTAAAACTTACAAAAATATCTCTACCAAATTTTCACCCCTCACGAAATTACTACTAAATACAGACTTCCCTCCAGGTCTCAACGAACATATGATAACACCCCTATCTCTAGAATCCCCATCTTCATGATCACAGAAAAAGGCAAGTTAAAAACTAAACAACAACTCAATGATTTGAGAATACCATTTTTCTCCTCCTGGTTTCGATACCATCAAACCAGACATTTTATATACTCACACAGAAATAAGTCAGATTTTATTAGACAGCCAACGCAATTTGAACAGGCTTGCATGTCTGGTGGGAAATCCCTGAAGTCCATATCTACTCTATATAAAATAGTCATAAATAATAGGTTTCCCAACCTTCCAACTTATACAAAAAGCTGGGACAAGGAAATGGGAACTAATACTTCACCCAAAGCTTGGTACTGTAGATTCAGAAGCTTACCAAAGTCTGCCCATTCTTCCAAAGCCAAAGAAACTAATATCAAAATATTCATGAGGTGGTATCTAACCCCTGCAAAAATAAATTATATATTCAAAAAATGCTCCAACATATGCTGGAGATGCGGGGACCAGATGGTAATATGAGCCATATCTGGTGGAAATGTGATCCTATAAATGTTTTTTTGGGGAAAAATCTTTGTAGAAATTAACGCGGTATTACACACACAACTGATCCCAAACCTAGAAATAATTTATCTATCCGAAATTCCTCAAATCTCATGCAAGATTAGAAGGCAATTATTCCTAATAATGATCAATGTAGCTAGACAAATGATACCTAGAAACTGGAAGACACCTACAATCCCAAATATTAATGAGTGGTCTGCATTGGTAGATGCAGACCTCATACTTGAAAGATTTTACTACCTTAAAGGTGGAAAGATGGACTTATATGAGGACATGTTATTTCTGTGGGAATCATATAAATATAGATTAAGAAATAACTCGTAAAGTTCTTGTTTACGTTATCAGATAGGGAGCTGGACGAGGGGGGTCCTGGGTGTTCATGAGCTAGGGTCATAATCCTGTCTTACCGTCCTGATTTGAACATGTTTTAAGTGACTTAATGTTAGAAATGCTGTATAATAATTTACATCCATTTTGGTCCTGTATTCATAAATGTTTATGATGTCCTGTTTGTCTGAAATTGAAAATAAATAAAAACATATTTAAAAAAAAAAAAAAAAAACTCTGTATGAATAATATCCAGCTTTTAGTGACTGACCCGCTGTCCTTAACATCAGTTATTAGTAATACTATAGCAGGATTGAACAGGGGACAATGGACAAATGAGTGGTAAGACCAACTGTACATCAATACAAACAAAGGAGCTTATTAACCAAACAAAATAACTAATTCCCCATTCCTGCACCTTTTTGTTTGGTGCCAAACTGTATAAACAAATTGATTTAGCTAAGCAATCATTTGTTTTTCATCAGTTTGTCAAATAATGTTTTCGGCTGTTCGTATATAAATAAACTCGATGCATTTGTCCAAAGCCCGAATGCACATCTGTAATTTTTAACAACTTTCCAATTTTCTTCTATGATCAATTTTTTTCTTTCGCCTATAGTTCTGCGTTAGCCGTCAAAAGCAGCGTTAAGGGCTCCTAACGCTGCTTTTTACTGCCCACTGGTATTTAGAGTCAGCCAGGAAAGGGTCTAATGCTCACTTCCAAGCCGCGACTTTTCCATACCGCAGATCCCCTTACGCCAATTGCGTATCCTATCTTTTCAATGGGATCTTCCTAACGCTAGTATTTAGAGTCTTGGCTGAAGTGAGCGATAGAGCCTCTACTGACAAAACTCCATCCGCAGAAAAAAGTCAGTAGTTAAGAGCTTTATGGGCTAACGCCGGTTTATAAAGCTCTTAACTACTGTGCTCTAAGTACACTAACACCCATAAACTACCTATATACCCCTAAACCGAGGTCCCCCCCACATCGCCACCACTCTAATAAATATTTTTAACCCCTAATCTGCCGAACCCACACCGCCGCCACCTACATTATCCCTATGTACCCCTAATCAGCCAATCAGATTGAGCTCGCATTCTATTAGCTGTTCCGATCAGCCAATAGAATGCAAGCTCAATCTGATTGGCTGATTGGATCAGCCAATCGGATTGAATTTGAATCTGATTGGCTGATTCAATCAGCCAATCAGATTTTTCCTACCTTAATTCCGATTGGCTGATAGAATCCTATCACCCAATCGGAGTTCGAGGGACGCCATCTTGGATGACGTCACTTAAAGGAACCTTCATTCGTCGGTAGTCGTCGGTGAAGAAGGATGTTCTGCTCCGGAGGTCTTGAAGATGGAGCCGCTCCTCGTCGGATGGATGAAGATAGAAGATGCCGCTTGGATGAAGATGTCTGCCGGTCCAGATGTCCTCTTCTGCCCGGATAGGATGAAGACTTCTGCCGCTCCGGATGTCTTCTTTTGGTCCATCGGATGAAGAGTTCGGCCCGGTTGGGTGAAGACGACTCAAGCTAGGGAGATCTTCAGGGGGGTAGTGTTAGATTTATCTAAATTTGTAGTCTCTAGATGTTTTGGGGACAGAACTTTTTCATAATTATTGGAATATTTCAATTTTTGTTCCCTATTAGGACCCCCTTGATAAGTAATTCTTTCACCCTGGCCCTCTCTAGATGGAATCATATTTAAATTTTGGGAAGGTTTATTTTTTGGTTTATTTGTCTTTCTCTTATAAGAATATACCTTATCTTCTTTAAAATCTTTTATATCCCTTCCCAATTTCTCAGTTTTATTCGCTAGAACCGTACTCTCTAAGGAATTTACTCTATTCTTTATACTTACACTTACATTTTTCCACTTTTCTTCCTTCAAAAACGGATTAATGCTTACAATTGTGTCCGCAATTTGTTCATTTAATTTGCCCAATTTATATTCTCTGTATTTAATACGAATTTGTATTAAAGTTGTGGAACAATTACGTAAAGCTGTTTCCCACTCGGTTGAGAATTCCACATCTTCTAGTTCAAATGCAGGAAATTTAAAGATCCTTAGTCCCCTAGGAATCACATCATGCATGATGTAATTATCCAGGAGAATAAGATCTTGCCATTCTTTAACTTCTGATATAAGTAATTTTTCCAGCAAACTGAACTGATTAGTGGGATCTTCTATATTTCCCAATGTGTATTTTGGATCTAATAAATTAATGGCCCTCTGTCTAACAGGCTGTTCCCATAAATTGCTATTATCCAGCTGATTACTGCTGGTTACTGTCTGACTCATATTAATTCCTGCCATGGGGCTGCTAAGATGTTGCCAAGAAACAAAAGAAATTTTACAAACAAAAATAAATCTCAGAATATTTGAATTTTTAAATTTTTAAATATGAACTTCATAGTGGACACAAGTGCTAATCAACTTAATATTTTCCTTAACAAATTTAAAATATATTCTATAAAATCCTAATAACTAAATTATCTCTTGCTAAATGTTCTTAAGCCCCCTTGGTTTCTAATTTTAACACATTCCTCCCCAGATCTGATTAATTACATATTTTGTATAGCAACCTTTCCTATGTGAAAGCTGCCAAATCTAAATCAATATTTAATCCGATTGGATAGAGACTTTTTAGCTCTGTGATCCAAAAAGTCTCACGCCTTCTCAGTTGCATGAGACAACACAGGTCCCTTGTTCTTTATAAAATCTATCAGTGGGGGCTATGTGAAAGAAAAGTTTGCTGTCATCATAGGCCTTGAGGACAATATATAACATGTACAAAGCCCTGCCTAGGCCTCACTCCTTCACCACATACTAATAAGGCGCTGGCACACAGCTTTCATGCTGATCGAACTCAGGATTTAAAGCCACACAAAGGGACTGTATGAACTTTAATAATTGCTGCCAATATTAAAAGCCTCACAATACAGTCACCTCCTTTATCACGCAGATACGCACTTATAATTTTTAGCACCAGGGATATTTGCCTGCTTGCTCTTCTAAGATGTCACCAAAAAAGCATTCTAAAAAAAGCAATGGCGTGAGGCCCAAAAGCAATAAAACACCTTCGGTAAATAATTTTTTCAAAACTATTGAGCCTAAATTGTCAGTAAATGCAGCCACAGAGGATCAGGATTTTGCAGAGGCATCTTCCTCTTCTGAATCTGATACAGATACCATAGCTGACGCCATTACTGTGCCTAAAGCTTTCTTTGAGTCTATACCATCTAAGAAGGACTTTTCCAACCTAATATCTCAAGTCAGGGATTGCATTAAAGAAGAAATCAGTGATCTAAAAAAAGAAATCTTGGACATAGGGCACAGGGTGGAAGCTGTTGAAAACATCCAGGACTCTCATGCCTCAGCAATCACAGACTTGCATAATATCATCAGGGGACAAGGCTCCACAATACAAGAGTTAGAAGATAAGGTTGATGATGCAGAAAATAGACCCAGAAGACACAATATAAGGATCAGGGGCATCCCAGAGACTATTTCTCAATCAGATTTAGATCATTATCTGCAGGATTTGTACAACTTTCTCAAAAAAACTGAAACACCACTTAAAGTTGAAATTGATAGAGTACACAGAGCCCTAAGACCAAAGCCAACAGATTCACAACCTCCTAGGGACGTAATAGCACGCATTACGAATTACCAAGTCAAAGAGGAGATAATGAAGCTTGCCAGAGAACATCAGCCTATTAAATTTGAGAATGTGGATCTTCAAATATTCGCAGATCTATCCCAAAGAACTCTAACCAAAAGAAGGCATCTTAAACCTCTAACCTCAACACTAAGAAAACAGAACATTCCATATAGATGGGGCTTCTCATTCCAACTAATTATTGTCTACAAGGGCCGACGCTTCATCTGCCTATCTCAAAGTGACATTCCTAAAATCTGCAAGGAACTGGACATCACACCGCCAGACATGTCTGGTAATCAATTGTCCTCCAAAGATCAGATGGCGAGCTTAGATATCACTCCCTTACCACAGAGGAAAGAATGGCAACAAACAGCACAGAGGAAGACAAGAAGAAACGCAGGGGCTGGCCCCACTGCTATCTCTGGCCCAGAGTGATGACTTATCATTGGACTCACTAATCTATCCAGTGGAGCCTATGCTCTGACTCATCCTTTTGTTCCCCCCCCCACTTGTTAAGGGGGATCTGCTGATGATCTAGTGGTAATATACCTATGTTTCTGTTAGTAGTTAACTCACCAAATTTAAAGGTAAAAAGGTTAGGCTAATAAAAGGCCTTGTTTATGTAGAAAATAGTTATAGTTATTCTTTGTACAGTTCTAGTTCTAGATTAACTCTCACACTCAACAACTGACTGTTAATATATTCTTAGCCAGTTGGGATATAATCCTACTTTCCAGAATTTTGTATTTTGGATTGTCATGTCCCTCTCTTTTTGAGAGGAATGTTATTTGCTATGTGTTTGTTTTGTATTTGTATGTTTGCTTGTTTTGTTTGTTTTTATGTAATTACAGGACTGATCACCTAGGACCCACCTCGAGGAGGCATAGACACACACGCAGATACAGGAGGGGAAGATATATAATATATGGCTAGTGGGACTACACTACACTCTCAGGTATTGAACATCATCACACAAAATACTAAGGGTTTAAACTGCCCTAAAAAACGTAGACTAGCTCTCTTAGATTTGCACAGGAAGGGAGGCCAGATAATCATGCTCCAGGAGACCCATTTTAAATCCAAACATACCCCTAATTTCCTCTCATCACACTACCCTCAGCATTTTCACAGCACTCATCCCTCAAAAAAAATCAATGGAGTTTGCATTTTAATACATAGATCTATACCATTTACCAAAACCCATATTGAAAAGGATAAGGAGGGAAGATTATTATGCCTCACAGGACTTTTATATGGCAAACCCGTAACCCTAGTGAACTTTTATGCACCAAACAGGAATCAACATAGGTTCATTATGACAATTACTGACAGTATCCTGCAACACTCCAGAGGTCCCTTGGTGACCGCTGGTGATTTAAATGTCCCTCTCGACTCTGCTCTTGACTGCACAAATCCTGACACCAGAATTAAAACTCCACATCTAGAATCCATTTGGCAAAATCTAAAGTTATTAGGACTCCATGATTCATGGAGGTACTTAAATGAACAAAAAAAAGACTTCACCTTTTTTTCTAACCCTCAGAAAAGTTACTCTAGACTAGACTATATTTTCGTGGACCATTTAGCACTCTCTTTCATAAAAGAAGCAAAAATAATACACTCCACATGGTCAGACCACTCCTTGGTTAGCTGTAGGTTAGCTTGGCCCTCAGCCCCTCTCCACACTTACCAGTGGAGACTAGACAAATCCTTACTCAAGGGGAAAAAGCGGATTAGTGACTAAGTGACTAAGTGTCTAAGATAATTAAATCGTACTTTTCAATAAATAATACCCCAGACATCAACCACAAAATTCTCTGGGAAGCTCACAAAGGCACCATTAGGGGTGAATTCCTCAAATTGAAGGCCCAATAAATAAAACAGAACAGGGAAACACACACAAAGCTAGCTAAAGAGATATCAGAATTAGACCTCCTACACAAAAAATCCCCAGGAGACACTCAAATTTTTGAAAATTTGAAAGCTAAAAGAAATCAATTTAATGCTGCCTTGCAGATCCACACCCAGCAACAGGTACTATCTCTTAATCAAACTTTCTACCAAGAGGGTAATAAATCTGGAAGATGGCTAGCTAGGGCTCTTAAAAAACAGCAGCGAGCTACATATATTCACTCTATCCAAAATACAGCGGGCAAAAGTAAAGAAGATACCATGTCCATTGCATCTGAATTTAAGACATTTTATCATAAGCTGTACAATTTATTTCCCAATAGAGATGCTGACTCTCACTCTTTCAAATGCCGCCAGTATCTAGACCAAGTCATAATGCCACAAATAAAATCAGAACAGAAAGCAGCCCTAACCCAGCCCATCTCCATCAAAGAGGTATTAGACGTTATAAAGCTATTAAAACTCAATAAAGCTCCAGGTCCAGATTTTGGCGCCATACTTAGTTAATCTCTTTAATTCAATATAACCCTCCTCTCCCTTCCCAGACTCTATGCTCCAGGCCAATATTACGGTTTTGGAAAAACCTGGGAAAACCCCAGATAAACCGGCCAATTTCCGCCCAATATCCCTCCTTAACATTGACTTAAAAGTCTACGCCAAAATCTTAGCAACTCGTATAAATGTAATCCTCCCACATCTAATACACCAAGACCAGGCGGGCTTTGTACCTAACAGGGAGGCCAAGGACAATACTGTCAAAGTTCTTAACCTAATTGAATACGTAGTCAAAACAAAATCTCCTTACATATTTCTCTCGACTGACGCCGAAAAGGCATTTGACAGACTTGACTGGACGTACCTTGACTGGACACTACGACAATTTGGTTTCCCCATCCCCTTTATACAGAAAATCCTAGCACTATACTCTAACCCTACGGCCCAGGTAAAAGTAAATGGCACTTTGTCAGAGCCATTCGAAATAAGAAATGGGTCTAGACAGGGATGTCCCTTATCCCCTTTGTTGTTTATTTTATCGATGGAACCACTGGCCACTAGGCTTAGCGCAAACCCTAATGTACAGGGTATTGACATAGGAGCAAGATCGCACAAGCTAGCAATATTTGCAGATGACCTGCTTTTAACCCTGTCAGACCCATTAAACTCCATCTCCCACGCAATGCAGGAGATATCCATATTTGGGGATGTCTCTAACTTCCTAGTTAACTTGTCAAAATCAGAGTTCTTACCGGTGAATATCTCCCCTCAAACCCTGGAATCCATCAGATCTAGTTGTCCTCTGAAAGTTCAACCAAAATGCCTAAAATACCTAGGTATATTTCTTTCCCCTGAGTTACAACAAACACGCTTACTTAACTATGGGGGGCTGATCAGTGAATTTTCGTCATTAACGTCCTCCTGGTCTCTAAAGAACATTTCCTGGTTAGGGCGTATCCAAGCTACAAAAATGGTACTTTTACCCAAAGTTTTGTATATTTTGCAGACGGTCCCCATACACAATATATCAAAGGACTTAGATGTCCTACAGAAAATCATTAACAACTATGTGTGGGGTAAAAAGATTCCTTGTATCAATAAGAGTACAGTTTTCAGGTTCTCAGATAGGGGGGGAATTGGGAATCCCACACCTTCATTCGTATAAACTAGCAGTCTCTCTCCAGAGAGTAGCAGAGTGGTGCGGTTTCAATGAAACAAATTCTAAAAGTTGGGTGCAAGTAGAAAACTTTCTGGCAGCGGAAGAGAACTTGGGTAGCTGTTGTTGGGATATCCCATCATTAAAGCAATCGGTTATCTCCAAACTATCCACCACAAACGAAACTTGGAAAGATTGGCGATACATACTTAAAACTTACAAAAATATCTCTACCAAATTTTCACCCCTCACGAAATTACTACTAAATACAGACTTCCCTCCAGGTCTCAACGAACATATGATAACACCCCTATCTCTAGAATCCCCATCTTCATGATCACAGAAAAAGGCAAGTTAAAAACTAAACAACAACTCAATTATTTGAGAATACCATTTTTCTCCTCCTGGTTTCGATACCATCAAACCAGACATTTATATACTCACACAGAAATAAGTCAGATTTTATTAGACAGCCAACGCAATTTGAACAGGCTTGCATGTTTGGTGGGAAATCCCTGAAGTCCATATCTACTCTATATAAAATAGTCATAAATAATAGGTTTCCCAACCTTCCAACTTATACAAAAAGCTGGGACAAGGAAATGGGAACTAATACTTCACCCAAAGCTTGGTACTGTAGATTCAGAAGCTTACCAAAGTCTGCCCATTCTTCCAAAGCCAAAGAAACTAATATCAAAATATTCATGAGGTGGTATCTAACCCCTGCAAAAATAAATTATATATTCAAAAAATGCTCCAACATATGCTGGAGATGCGGGGACCAGATTGGTAATATGAGCCATATCTGGTGGAAATGTGATCCTATAAATGTTTTTTGGGGAAAAATCTTTGTAGAAATTAACGCGGTATTACACACACAACTGATCCCAAACCTAGAAATAATTTATCTATCCGAAATTCCTCAAATCTCATGCAAGATTAGAAGGCAATTATTCCTAATAATGATCAATGTAGCTAAACAAATGATACCTAGAAACTGGAAGACACCTACAATCCCAAATATTAATGAGTGGTCTGCATTGGTAGATGCAGACCTCATACTTGAAAGATTTTACTACCTTAAAGGTGGAAAGATGGACTTATATGAGGACATGTTATTTCTGTGGGAATCATATAAATATAGATTAAGAAATAACTCGTAAAGTTCTTGTTTACGTTATCAGATAGGGAGATGGACGAGGGGGTCCTGGGTGTTCATGAGCTAGGGTCATAATCCTGTCTTACCGTCCTGATTTGAACATGTTTTAAGTGACTTAATGTTAGAAATGCTGTATAATAATTTACATCCATTTTGGTCCTGTATTCATAAATGTTTATGATGTCCTGTTTGTCTGAAATTGAAAATAAATAAAAACATATTTAAAAAAAAAAAAAAAAAAACTCTGTATGAATAATATCCAGCTTTTAGTGACTGACCCGCTGTCCTTAACATCAGTTATTAGTAATACTATAGCAGGATTGAACAGGGGACAATGGACAAATGAGTGGTAAGACCAACTGTACATCAATACAAACAAAGGAGCTTATTAACCAAACAAAATAACTAATTCCCCATTCCTGCACCTTTTTGTTTGGTGCCAAACTGTATAAACAAATTGATTTAGCTAAGCAATCATTTGTTTTTCATCAGTTTGTCAAATAATGTTTTCGGCTGTTCGTATATAAATAAACTCGATGCATTTGTCCAAAGCCCGAATGCACATCTGTAATTTTAAACAACTTTCCAATTTTCTTCTATGATCAATTTTTTTCTTTCGCCTAGAGTTCTGCGTTAGCCGTCAAAAGCAGCGTTAAGGGCTCCTAACGCTGCTTTTTACTGCCCACTGGTATTTAGAGTCAGCCAGGAAAGGGTCTAATGCTCACTTCCAAGCCGCAACTTTTCCATACCGCAGATCCCCTTACGCCAATTGCGTATCCTATCTTTTCAATGGGATCTTCCTAACGCTGGTATTTAGAGTCTTGGCTGAAGTGAGCGATAGAGCCTCTACCGACAAAACTCCATCCGCAGAAAAAAGTCAGTAGTTAAGAGCTTTATGGGCTAACGCTGGTTTATAAAGCTCTTAACTACTGTGCTCTAAGTACACTAACACCCATAAACTACCTATATACCCCTAAACCGAGGTCCCCCCACATCGCCACCACTCTAATAAATATTTTTAACCCCTAATCTGCCGAACCCACACCGCCGCCACCTACATTATCCCTATGTACCCCTAATCAGCCAATCAGATTGAGCTCGCATTCTATTGGCTGTTCCGATCAGCCAATAGAATGCAAGCTCAATCTGATTGGCTGATTGGATCAGCCAATCGGATTGAACTTGAATCTGATTGGCTGATTCAATCAGCCAATCAGATTTTTCCTACCTTAATTCCGATTGGCTGATAGAATCCTATCACCCAATCGGAGTTCGAGGGACGCCATCTTGGATGACGTCACTTAAAGGAACCTTCATTCGTCGGTAGTCGTCGGTGAAGAAGGATGTTCTGCTCCGGAGGTCTTGAAGATGGAGCCGCTCCTCGTCGGATGGATGAAGATAGAAGATGCCGCCTGGATGAAGATGTCTGCCGGTCCAGATGTCCTCTTCTGCCCGGATAGGATGAAGACTTCTGCCACTCCGGATGTCTTCCTTTGGTCCATCGGATGAAGAGTTCGGCCCGGTTGGGTGAAGACGACTCCAGGTAGGGAGATCTTCAGGGGGGGTAGTGTTAGATTTATCTAAATTTGTAGTCTCTAGATGTTTTGGGGACAGAACTTTTTCATAATTATTGGAATATTTCAATTTTTGTTCCCTATTAGGACCCCCTTGATAAGTAATTCTTTCACCCTGGCCCTCTCTAGCTGGAATCATATTTAAATTTTGGGAAGGTTTATTTTTTGGTTTATTTGTCTTTCTCTTATAAGAATATACCTTATCTTCTTTAAAATCTTTTATATCCCTTCCCAATTTCTCAGTTTTATTAGCTAGAACCGTACTCTCTAAGGAATTTACTCTATTCTTTATACTTACACTTACATTTTTCCACTTTTCTTCCTTCAAAAACGGATTAATGCTTACAATTGTGTCCGCAATTTGTTCATTTAATTTGCCCAATTTATATTCTCTGTATTTAATACGAATTTGTATTAAAGTTGTGGAACAATTACGTAAAGCTGTTTCCCACTCGGTTGAGAATTCCACATCTTCTAGTTCAAATGCAGGAAATTTAAAGATCCTTAGTCCCCTAGGAATCACATCATGCATGATGTAATTATCCAGGAGAATAAGATCTTGCCATTCTTTAACTTCTGATATAAGTAATTTTTCCAGCAAACTGAACTGATTAGTGGGATCTTCTATATTTCCCAATGTGTATTTTGGATCTAATAAATTAATGGCCCTCTGTCTAACAGGCTGTTCCCATAAATTGCTATTATCCAGCTGATTACTGCCTGACTCATATTAATTCCTGCCATGGGGCTGCTAAGATGTTGCCAAGAAACAAAAGAAATTTTACAAACAAAAATAAATCTCAGAATATTTGAATTTTTAAATTTTTAAATATGAACTTCATAGACACAAGTGCTAAGCAACTTAATATTTTCCTTAACAAATTTAAAATATATTCTATAAAATCCTAATAACTAAATTATCTCTTGCTAAATGTTCTTAAGCCCCCTTGGTTTCTAATTTTAACACATTCCTCCCCAGATCTGATTAATTACATATTTTGTATAGCAACCTTTCCTATGTGAAAGCTGCCAAATCTAAATCAATATTTAATCCGATTGGATAGAGACTTTTTAGCTCTGTGATCCAAAAGTCTCACGCCTTCTCAGTTGCATGAGACAATTTGTGCCCCCTAATTTATGTGGGATCCAATCTATTACCTTTATTTTTAGGTCATCTGGGTTACTCGAATGGAATTCTTTAAAATGATCCACAACACTATGCTTCACATTTGGATATTTGCTATATATGACTTTACAGTATTTCATTTGTTATTTGATCATTGTGCAACATATGTGTTATATATTTTAATTTTTACATATTCTATTTATTACTGTATATCTGTCAAAATATTTTATTGTATTTACTACTCACCTTATAATTCATTCATTGTTCATTTTTTGGCGCCTCTTATAGATACCAGTTTGGCAATTCGTTTTTGCCGGTTATGTATCTGTTTATCTCTACATAAAACTCTGTATGAGGGGGCGGAGCTAGCCAGCCTAGAAGATGGCCACGGCATGAATTAGCTCCAGCTACCAAACTGGCTAAGAACCGGGAAAAAGAATATCCACCACACCAGTCGGAGTAAGAATAAGTGGGGGTACTATATCAAGAGACCGGCGGCTTTGCTCCGGGGACCCCAGGAGAGCGACAGACACCTCGGTCAGCTGATATACCGCAAGACTTTCACGGCGGAGACGGGCAGAGCTGCCCATTAGCTAGACCCGAAAACCAGCTGGTCCGCAGCGGCTCGGACACAACAAGGTTTCAACGGATGAGGTGAGAGGCTGGAGGGCAAGTGGGGGTCAGTTCCTCAAAAAAAAATCTAACACCTCATACATCTTAAGGGACTCAGTGTAACGGCCACCACGTGGCTATACGGAGGTGGAAAAAAAAAACGCCTAATGCTTACTTGAAAATGAGACTCTGCTAAATAATTCTACAACACAGGTCCCTTGTTCTTTATAAAATCTATCAGTGGGGGCTATGTGAAAGAAAAGTTTGCTGTCATCATAGGCCTTGAGGACAATATATAACATGTACAAAGCCCTGCCTAGGCCTCACTCCTCCACCACATACTAATAAGGCGCTGGCACACAGCTTTCATGCTGATCGAACTCAGGATTTAAAGCCACACAAAGGGACTGTATGAACTTTAATAATTGCTGCCAATATTAAAAGCCTCACAATACAGTCACCTCCTTTATCACGCAGATACGCACTTATAATTTTTAGCACCAGGGATATTTGCCTGCTTGCTCTTCTAAGATGTCACCAAAAAAGCATTCTAAAAAAGGCAATGGCGTGAGGCCCAAAAGCAATAAAACACCTTCGGTAAATAATTTTTTCAAAACTATTGAGCCTAAATTGTCAGTAAATGCAGCCACAGAGGATCAGGATTTTGCAGAGGCATCTTCCTCTTCTGAATCTGATACAGATACCATAGCTGACGCCATTACTGTGCCTAAAGCTTTCTTTGAGTCTATACCATCTAAGAAGGACTTTTCCAACCTAATATCTCAAGTCAGGGATTGCATTAAAGAAGAAATCAGTGATCTAAAAAAAGAAATCTTGGACATAGGGCACAGGGTGGAAGCTGTTGAAAACATCCAGGACTCTCATGCCTCAGCAATCACAGACTTGCATAATATCATCAGGGGACAAGGCTCCACAATACAAGAGTTAGAAGATAAGGTTGATGATGCAGAAAATAGATCCAGAAGACACAATATAAGGATCAGGGGCATCCCAGAGACTATTTCTCAATCAGATTTAGATCATTATCTGCAGGATTTGTACAACTTTCTCAAAAAAACTGAAACACCACTTAAAGTTGAAATTGATAGAGTACACAGAGCCCTAAGACCAAAGCCAACAGATTCACAACCTCCTAGGGACGTAATAGCACGCATTACGAATTACCAAGTCAAAGAGGAGATAATGAAGCTTGCCAGAGAACATCAGCCTATTAAATTTGAGAATGTGGATCTTCAAATATTCGCAGATCTATCCCAAAGAACTCTAACCAAAAGAAGGCATCTTAAACCTCTAACCTCAACACTAAGAAAACAGAACATTCCATATAGATGGGGCTTCTCATTCCAACTAATTATTGTCTACAAGGGCCGACGCTTCATCTGCCTATCTCAAAGTGACATTCCTAAAATCTGCAAGGAACTGGACATCACACCGCCAGACATGTCTGGTAATCAATTGTCCTCCAAAGATCAGATGGCGAGCTTAGATATCACTCCCTTACCACAGAGGAAAGAATGGCAACAAACAGCACAGAGGAAGACAAGAAGAAACGCAGGGGCTGGCCCCACTGCTATCTCTGGCCCAGAGTGATGACTTATCATTGGACTCACTAATCTATCCAGTGGAGCCTATGCTCTGACTCATCCTTTTGTTCCCCCCCCACACACACTTGTTAAGGGGGATCTGCTGATGATCTAGTGGTAATATACCTATGTTTCTGTTAGTAGTTAACTCACCAAATTTAAAGGTAAAAAGGTTAGGCTAATAAAAGGCCTTGTTTATGTAGAAAATAGTTATAGTTATTCTTTGTACAGTTCTAGTTCTAGATTAACTCTCACACTCAACAACTGACTGTTAATATATTCTTAGCCAGTTGGGATATAATCCTACTTTCCAGAATTTTGTATTTTGGATTGTCATGTCCCTCTCTTTTTGAGAGGAATGTTATTTGCTATGTGTTTGTTTTGTATTTGTATGTTTGCTTGTTTTGTTTGTTTTTATGTAATTACAGGACTGATCACCTAGGACCCACCTCGAGGAGGCATAGACACACACGCAGATACAGGAGGGGAAGATATATAATATATGGCTAGTGGGACTACACTACACTCTCAGGTATTGAACATCATCACACAAAATACTAAGGGTTTAAACTGCCCTAAAAAACGTAGACTAGCTCTCTTAGATTTGCACAGGAAGGGAGGCCAGATAATCATGCTCCAGGAGACCCATTTTAAATCCAAACATACCCCTAATTTCCTCTCATCACACTACCCTCAGCATTTTCACAGCACTCATCCCTCAAAAAAAATCAATGGAGTTTGCATTTTAATACATAGATCTATACCATTTACCAAAACCCATATTGAAAAGGATAAGGAGGGAAGATTATTATGCCTCACAGGACTTTTATATGGCAAACCCGTAACCCTAGTGAACTTTTATGCACCAAACAGGAATCAACATAGGTTCATTATGACAATTACTGACAGTATCCTGCAACACTCCAGAGGTCCCTTGGTGACCGCTGGTGATTTAAATGTCCCTCTCGACTCTGCTCTTGACTGCACAAATCCTGACACCAGAATTAAAACTCCACATCTAGAATCCATTTGGCAAAATCTAAAGTTATTAGGACTCCATGATTCATGGAGGTACTTAAATGAACAAAAAAAAGACTTCACCTTTTTTTCTAACCCTCAGAAAAGTTACTCTAGACTAGACTATATTTTCGTGGACCATTTAGCACTCTCTTTCATAAAAGAAGCAAAAATAATACACTCCACATGGTCAGACCACTCCTTGGTTAGCTGTAGGTTAGCTTGGCCCTCAGCCCCTCTCCACACTTACCAGTGGAGACTAGACAAATCCTTACTCAAGGGGAAAAAGCGGATTAGTGACTAAGTGACTAAGTGTCTAAGATAATTAAATCGTACTTTTCAATAAATAATACCCCAGACATCAACCACAAAATTCTCTGGGAAGCTCACAAAGGCACCATTAGGGGTGAATTCCTCAAATTGAAGGCCCAATAAATAAAACAGAACAGGGAAACACACACAAAGCTAGCTAAAGAGATATCAGAATTAGACCTCCTACACAAAAAATCCCCAGGAGACACTCAAATTTTTGAAAATTTGAAAGCTAAAAGAAATCAATTTAATGCTGCCTTGCAGATCCACACCCAGCAACAGGTACTATCTCTTAATCAAAATTTCTACCAAGAGGGTAATAATTCTGGAAGATGGCTAGCTAGGGCTCTTAAAAAACAGCAGTGAGCTACATATATTCACTCTATCCAAAATATAGCGGGCAAAAGTAAAGAAGATACCATGTCCATTGCATCTGAATTTAAGACATTTTATCATAAGCTGTACAATTTATTTCCCAATAGAGATGCTGACTCTCACTCTTTCAAATGCTGCCAGTATCTAGACCAAGTCATATTGCCACAAATAAAATCAGAACAGAAAGCAGCCCTAACCCAGCCCATCTCCATCAAAGAGGTATTAGACGTTATAAAGCTATTAAAACTCAATAAAGCTCCAGGTCCAGATGGCTTTACGGGCCTTTATTATAAAACTTTCGCGAAGATTTTGGCGCCATACTTAGTTAATCTCTTTAATTCAATATAACCCTCCTCTCCCTTCCCAGACTCTATGCTCCAGGCCAATATTACGGTTTTGGAAAAACCTGGGAAAACCCCAGATAAACCGGCCAATTTCCGCCCAATATCCCTCCTTAACATTGACTTAAAAGTCTACGCCAAAATCTTAGCAACTCGTATAAATGTAATCCTCCCACATCTAATACACCAAGACCAGGCGGGCTTTGTACCTAACAGGGAGGCCAAGGACAATACTGTCAAAGTTCTTAACCTAATTGAATACGTAGTCAAAACAAAATCTCCTTACATATTTCTCTCGACTGACGCCGAAAAGGCATTTGACAGACTTGACTGGACGTACCTTGACTGGACACTACGACGATTTGGTTTCCCCATCCCCTTTATACAGAAAATCCTAGCACTATACTCTAACCCTACGGCCCAGGTAAAAGTAAATGGCACTTTGTCAGAGCCATTCGAAATAAGAAATGGGTCTAGACAGGGATGTCCCTTATCCCCTTTGTTGTTTATTTTATCGATGGAACCACTGGCCACTAGGCTTAGCGCAAACCCTAATGTACAGGGTATTGACATAGGAGCAAGATCGCACAAGCTAGCAATATTTGCAGATGACCTGCTTTTAACCCTGTCAGACCCATTAAACTCCATCTCCCACGCAATGCAGGAGATATCCATATTTGGGGATGTCTCTAACTTCCTAGTTAACTTGTCAAAATCAGAGTTCTTACCGGTGAATATCTCCCCTCAAACCCTGGAATCCATCAGATCTAGTTGTCCTCTGAAAGTTCAACCAAAATGCCTAAAATACCTAGGTATATTTCTTTCCCCTGAGTTACAACAAACACGCTTACTTAACTATGGGGGGCTGATCAGTGAATTTTCGTCATTAACGTCCTCCTGGTCTCTAAAGAACATTTCCTGGTTAGGGCGTATCCAAGCTACAAAAATGGTACTTTTACCCAAAGTTTTGTATATTTTGCAGACGGTCCCCATACACAATATATCAAAGGACTTAGATGTCCTACAGAAAATCATTAACAACTATGTGTGGGGTAAAAAGATTCCTTGTATCAATAAGAGTACAGTTTTCAGGTTCTCAGATAGGGGGGGAATTGGGAATCCCACACCTTCATTCGTATAAACTAGCAGTCTCTCTCCAGAGAGTAGCAGAGTGGTGCGGTTTCAATGAAACAAATTCTAAAAGTTGGGTGCAAGTAGAAAACTTTCTGGCAGCGGAAGAGAACTTGGGTAGCTGTTGTTGGGATATCCCATCATTAAAGCAATCGGTTATCTCCAAACTATCCACCACAAACGAAACTTGGAAAGATTGGCGATACATACTTAAAACTTACAAAAATATCTCTACCAAATTTTCACCCCTCACGAAATTACTACTAAATACAGACTTCCCTCCAGGTCTCAACGAACATATGATAACACCCCTATCTCTAGAATCCCCATCTTCATGATCACAGAAAAAGGCAAGTTAAAAACTAAACAACAACTCAATGATTTGAGAATACCATTTTTCTCCTCCTGGTTTCGATACCATCAAACCAGACATTTATATACTCACACAGAAATAAGTCAGATTTTATTAGACAGCCAACGCAATTTGAACAGGCTTGCATGTTTGGTGGGAAATCCCTGAAGTCCATATCTACTCTATATAAAATAGTCATAAATAATAGGTTTCCCAACCTTCCAACTTATACAAAAAGCTGGGACAAGGAAATGGGAACTAATACTTCACCCAAAGCTTGGTACTGTAGATTCAGAAGCTTACCAAAGTCTGCCCATTCTTCCAAAGCCAAAGAAACTAATATCAAAATATTCATGAGGTGGTATCTAACCCCTGCAAAAATAAATTATATATTCAAAAAATGCTCCAACATATGCTGGAGATGCGGGGACCAGATTGGTAATATGAGCCATATCTGGTGGAAATGTGATCCTATAAATGTTTTTTGGGGAAAAATCTTTGTAGAAATTAACGCGGTATTACACACACAACTGATCCCAAACCTAGAAATAATTTATCTATCCGAAATTCCTCAAATCTCATGCAAGATTAGAAGGCAATTATTCCTAATAATGATCAATGTAGCTAAACAAATGATACCTAGAAACTGGAAGACACCTACAATCCCAAATATTAATGAGTGGTCTGCATTGGTAGATGCAGACCTCATACTTGAAAGATTTTACTACCTTAAAGGTGGAAAGATGGACTTATATGAGGACATGTTATTTCTGTGGGAATCATATAAATATAGATTAAGAAATAACTCGTAAAGTTCTTGTTTACGTTATCAGATAGGGAGATGGACGAGGGGGTCCTGGGTGTTCATGAGCTAGGGTCATAATCCTGTCTTACCGTCCTGATTTGAACATGTTTTAAGTGACTTAATGTTAGAAATGCTGTATAATAATTTACATCCATTTTGGTCCTGTATTCATAAATGTTTATGATGTCCTGTTTGTCTGAAATTGAAAATAAATAAAAACATATTTAAAAAAAAAAAAAAAAAAACTCTGTATGAATAATATCCAGCTTTTAGTGACTGACCCGCTGTCCTTAACATCAGTTATTAGTAATACTATAGCAGGATTGAACAGGGGACAATGGACAAATGAGTGGTAAGACCAACTGTACATCAATACAAACAAAGGAGCTTATTAACCAAACAAAATAACTAATTCCCCATTCCTGCACCTTTTTGTTTGGTGCCAAACTGTATAAACAAATTGATTTAGCTAAGCAATCATTTGTTTTTCATCAGTTTGTCAAATAATGTTTTCGGCTGTTCGTATATAAATAAACTCGATGCATTTGTCCAAAGCCCGAATGCACATCTGTAATTTTAAACAACTTTCCAATTTTCTTCTATGATCAATTTTTTTCTTTCGCCTAGAGTTCTGCGTTAGCCGTCAAAAGCAGCGTTAAGGGCTCCTAACGCTGCTTTTTACTGCCCACTGGTATTTAGAGTCAGCCAGGAAAGGGTCTAATGCTCACTTCCAAGCCGCAACTTTTCCATACCGCAGATCCCCTTACGCCAATTGCGTATCCTATCTTTTCAATGGGATCTTCCTAACGCTGGTATTTAGAGTCTTGGCTGAAGTGAGCGATAGAGCCTCTACCGACAAAACTCCATCCGCAGAAAAAAGTCAGTAGTTAAGAGCTTTATGGGCTAACGCTGGTTTATAAAGCTCTTAACTACTGTGCTCTAAGTACACTAACACCCATAAACTACCTATATACCCCTAAACCGAGGTCCCCCCACATCGCCACCACTCTAATAAATATTTTTAACCCCTAATCTGCCGAACCCACACCGCCGCCACCTACATTATCCCTATGTACCCCTAATCAGCCAATCGGATTGAGCTCGCATTCTATTGGCTGTTCCGATCAGCCAATAGAATGCAAGCTCAATCTGATTGGCTGATTGGATCAGCCAATCGGATTGAACTTGAATCTGATTGGCTGATTCAATCAGCCAATCAGATTTTTCCTACCTTAATTCCGATTGGCTGATAGAATCCTATCACCCAATCGGAGTTCGAGGGACGCCATCTTGGATGACGTCACTTAAAGGAACCTTCATTCGTCGGTAGTCGTCGGTGAAGAAGGATGTTCTGCTCCGGAGGTCTTGAAGATGGAGCCGCTCCTCGTCGGATGGATGAAGATAGAAGATGCCGCCTGGATGAAGATGTCTGCCGGTCCAGATGTCCTCTTCTGCCCGGATAGGATGAAGACTTCTGCCACTCCGGATGTCTTCCTTTGGTCCATCGGATGAAGAGTTCGGCCCGGTTGGGTGAAGACGACTCCAGGTAGGGAGATCTTCAGGGGGGTAGTGTTAGATTTATCTAAATTTGTAGTCTCTAGATGTTTTGGGGACAGAACTTTTTCATAATTATTGGAATATTTCAATTTTTGTTCCCTATTAGGACCCCCTTGATAAGTAATTCTTTCACCCTGGCCCTCTCTAGCTGGAATCATATTTAAATTTTGGGAAGGTTTATTTTTTGGTTTATTTGTCTTTCTCTTATAAGAATATACCTTATCTTCTTTAAAATCTTTTATATCCCTTCCCAATTTCTCAGTTTTATTAGCTAGAACCGTACTCTCTAAGGAATTTACTCTATTCTTTATACTTACACTTACATTTTTCCACTTTTCTTCCTTCAAAAACGGATTAATGCTTACAATTGTGTCCGCAATTTGTTCATTTAATTTGCCCAATTTATATTCTCTGTATTTAATACGAATTTGTATTAAAGTTGTGGAACAATTACGTAAAGCTGTTTCCCACTCGGTTGAGAATTCCACATCTTCTAGTTCAAATGCAGGAAATTTAAAGATCCTTAGTCCCCTAGGAATCACATCATGCATGATGTAATTATCCAGGAGAATAAGATCTTGCCATTCTTTAACTTCTGATATAAGTAATTTTTCCAGCAAACTGAACTGATTAGTGGGATCTTCTATATTTCCCAATGTGTATTTTGGATCTAATAAATTAATGGCCCTCTGTCTAACAGGCTGTTCCCATAAATTGCTATTATCCAGCTGATTACTGCCTGACTCATATTAATTCCTGCCATGGGGCTGCTAAGATGTTGCCAAGAAACAAAAGAAATTTTACAAACAAAAATAAATCTCAGAATATTTGAATTTTTAAATTTTTAAATATGAACTTCATAGACACAAGTGCTAAGCAACTTAATATTTTCCTTAACAAATTTAAAATATATTCTATAAAATCCTAATAACTAAATTATCTCTTGCTAAATGTTCTTAAGCCCCCTTGGTTTCTAATTTTAACACATTCCTCCCCAGATCTGATTAATTACATATTTTGTATAGCAACCTTTCCTATGTGAAAGCTGCCAAATCTAAATCAATATTTAATCCGATTGGATAGAGACTTTTTAGCTCTGTGATCCAAAAGTCTCACGCCTTCTCAGTTGCATGAGACAATTTGTGCCCCCTAATTTATGTGGGATCCAATCTATTACCTTTATTTTTAGGTCATCTGGGTTACTCGAATGGAATTCTTTAAAATGATCCACAACACTATGCTTCACATTTGGATATTTGCTATATATGACTTTACAGTATTTCATTTGTTATTTGATCATTGTGCAACATATGTGTTATATATTTTAATTTTTACATATTCTATTTATTACTGTATATCTGTCAAAATATTTTATTGTATTTACTACTCACCTTATAATTCATTCATTGTTCATTTTTTGGCGCCTCTTATAGATACCAGTTTGGCAATTCGTTTTTGCCGGTTATGTATCTGTTTATCTCTACATAAAACTCTGTATGAGGGGGCGGAGCTAGCCAGCCTAGAAGATGGCCACGGCATGAATTAGCTCCAGCTACCAAACTGGCTAAGAACCGGGAAAAAGAATATCCACCACACCAGTCGGAGTAAGAATAAGTGGGGTACTATATCAAGAGACCGGCGGCTTTGCTCCGGGGACCCCAGGAGAGCGACAGACACCTCGGTCAGCTGATATACCGCAAGACTTTCACGGCGGAGACGGGCAGAGCTGCCCATTAGCTAGACCCGAAAACCAGCTGGTCCGCAGCGGCTCGGACACAACAAGGTTTCAACGGATGAGGTGAGAGGCTGGAGGGCAAGTGGGGGTCAGTTCCTCAAAAAAAAATCTAACACCTCATACATCTTAAGGGACTCAGTGTAACGGCCACCACGTGGCTATACGGAGGTGGAAAAAAAAAAACGCCTAATGCTTACTTGAAAATGAGACTCTGCTAAATAATTCTACAACACAGGTCCCTTGTTCTTTATAAAATCTATCAGTGGGGGCTATGTGAAAGAAAAGTTTGCTGTCATCATAGGCCTTGAGGACAATATATAACATGTACAAAGCCCTGCCTAGGCCTCACTCCTCCACCACATACTAATAAGGCGCTGGCACACAGCTTTCATGCTGATCGAACTCAGGATTTAAAGCCACACAAAGGGACTGTATGAACTTTAATAATTGCTGCCAATATTAAAAGCCTCACAATACAGTCACCTCCTTTATCACGCAGATACGCACTTATAATTTTTAGCACCAGGGATATTTGCCTGCTTGCTCTTCTAAGATGTCACCAAAAAAGCATTCTAAAAAAGGCAATGGCGTGAGGCCCAAAAGCAATAAAACACCTTCGGTAAATAATTTTTTCAAAACTATTGAGCCTAAATTGTCAGTAAATGCAGCCACAGAGGATCAGGATTTTGCAGAGGCATCTTCCTCTTCTGAATCTGATACAGATACCATAGCTGACGCCATTACTGTGCCTAAAGCTTTCTTTGAGTCTATACCATCTAAGAAGGACTTTTCCAACCTAATATCTCAAGTCAGGGATTGCATTAAAGAAGAAATCAGTGATCTAAAAAAAGAAATCTTGGACATAGGGCACAGGGTGGAAGCTGTTGAAAACATCCAGGACTCTCATGCCTCAGCAATCACAGACTTGCATAATATCATCAGGGGACAAGGCTCCACAATACAAGAGTTAGAAGATAAGGTTGATGATGCAGAAAATAGATCCAGAAGACACAATATAAGGATCAGGGGCATCCCAGAGACTATTTCTCAATCAGATTTAGATCATTATCTGCAGGATTTGTACAACTTTCTCAAAAAAACTGAAACACCACTTAAAGTTGAAATTGATAGAGTACACAGAGCCCTAAGACCAAAGCCAACAGATTCACAACCTCCTAGGGACGTAATAGCACGCATTACGAATTACCAAGTCAAAGAGGAGATAATGAAGCTTGCCAGAGAACATCAGCCTATTAAATTTGAGAATGTGGATCTTCAAATATTCGCAGATCTATCCCAAAGAACTCTAACCAAAAGAAGGCATCTTAAACCTCTAACCTCAACACTAAGAAAACAGAACATTCCATATAGATGGGGCTTCTCATTCCAACTAATTATTGTCTACAAGGGCCGACGCTTCATCTGCCTATCTCAAAGTGACATTCCTAAAATCTGCAAGGAACTGGACATCACACCGCCAGACATGTCTGGTAATCAATTGTCCTCCAAAGATCAGATGGCGAGCTTAGATATCACTCCCTTACCACAGAGGAAAGAATGGCAACAAACAGCACAGAGGAAGACAAGAAGAAACGCAGGGGCTGGCCCCACTGCTATCTCTGGCCCAGAGTGATGACTTATCATTGGACTCACTAATCTATCCAGTGGAGCCTATGCTCTGACTCATCCTTTTGTTCCCCCCCCACACACACTTGTTAAGGGGGATCTGCTGATGATCTAGTGGTAATATACCTATGTTTCTGTTAGTAGTTAACTCACCAAATTTAAAGGTAAAAAGGTTAGGCTAATAAAAGGCCTTGTTTATGTAGAAAATAGTTATAGTTATTCTTTGTACAGTTCTAGTTCTAGATTAACTCTCACACTCAACAACTGACTGTTAATATATTCTTAGCCAGTTGGGATATAATCCTACTTTCCAGAATTTTGTATTTTGGATTGTCATGTCCCTCTCTTTTTGAGAGGAATGTTATTTGCTATGTGTTTGTTTTGTATTTGTATGTTTGCTTGTTTTGTTTGTTTTTATGTAATTACAGGACTGATCACCTAGGACCCACCTCGAGGAGGCATAGACACACACGCAGATACAGGAGGGGAAGATATATAATATATGGCTAGTGGGACTACACTACACTCTCAGGTATTGAACATCATCACACAAAATACTAAGGGTTTAAACTGCCCTAAAAAACGTAGACTAGCTCTCTTAGATTTGCACAGGAAGGGAGGCCAGATAATCATGCTCCAGGAGACCCATTTTAAATCCAAACATACCCCTAATTTCCTCTCATCACACTACCCTCAGCATTTTCACAGCACTCATCCCTCAAAAAAAATCAATGGAGTTTGCATTTTAATACATAGATCTATACCATTTACCAAAACCCATATTGAAAAGGATAAGGAGGGAAGATTATTATGCCTCACAGGACTTTTATATGGCAAACCCGTAACCCTAGTGAACTTTTATGCACCAAACAGGAATCAACATAGGTTCATTATGACAATTACTGACAGTATCCTGCAACACTCCAGAGGTCCCTTGGTGACCGCTGGTGATTTAAATGTCCCTCTCGACTCTGCTCTTGACTGCACAAATCCTGACACCAGAATTAAAACTCCACATCTAGAATCCATTTGGCAAAATCTAAAGTTATTAGGACTCCATGATTCATGGAGGTACTTAAATGAACAAAAAAAAGACTTCACCTTTTTTTCTAACCCTCAGAAAAGTTACTCTAGACTAGACTATATTTTCGTGGACCATTTAGCACTCTCTTTCATAAAAGAAGCAAAAATAATACACTCCACATGGTCAGACCACTCCTTGGTTAGCTGTAGGTTAGCTTGGCCCTCAGCCCCTCTCCACACTTACCAGTGGAGACTAGACAAATCCTTACTCAAGGGGAAAAAGCGGATTAGTGACTAAGTGACTAAGTGTCTAAGATAATTAAATCGTACTTTTCAATAAATAATACCCCAGACATCAACCACAAAATTCTCTGGGAAGCTCACAAAGGCACCATTAGGGGTGAATTCCTCAAATTGAAGGCCCAATAAATAAAACAGAACAGGGAAACACACACAAAGCTAGCTAAAGAGATATCAGAATTAGACCTCCTACACAAAAAATCCCCAGGAGACACTCAAATTTTTGAAAATTTGAAAGCTAAAAGAAATCAATTTAATGCTGCCTTGCAGATCCACACCCAGCAACAGGTACTATCTCTTAATCAAAATTTCTACCAAGAGGGTAATAATTCTGGAAGATGGCTAGCTAGGGCTCTTAAAAAACAGCAGCGAGCTACATATATTCACTCTATCCAAAATATAGCGGGCAAAAGTAAAGAAGATACCATGTCCATTGCATCTGAATTTAAGACATTTTATCATAAGCTGTACAATTTATTTCCCAATAGAGATGCTGACTCTCACTCTTTCAAATGCTGCCAGTATCTAGACCAAGTCATATTGCCACAAATAAAATCAGAACAGAAAGCAGCCCTAACCCAGCCCATCTCCATCAAAGAGGTATTAGACGTTATAAAGCTATTAAAACTCAATAAAGCTCCAGGTCCAGATGGCTTTACGGGCCTTTATTATAAAACTTTCGCGAAGATTTTGGCGCCATACTTAGTTAATCTCTTTAATTCAATATAACCCTCCTCTCCCTTCCCAGACTCTATGCTCCAGGCCAATATTACGGTTTTGGAAAAACCTGGGAAAACCCCAGATAAACCGGCCAATTTCCGCCCAATATCCCTCCTTAACATTGACTTAAAAGTCTACGCCAAAATCTTAGCAACTCGTATAAATGTAATCCTCCCACATCTAATACACCAAGACCAGGCGGGCTTTGTACCTAACAGGGAGGCCAAGGACAATACTGTCAAAGTTCTTAACCTAATTGAATACGTAGTCAAAACAAAATCTCCTTACATATTTCTCTCGACTGACGCCGAAAAGGCATTTGACAGACTTGACTGGACGTACCTTGACTGGACACTACGACGATTTGGTTTCCCCATCCCCTTTATACAGAAAATCCTAGCACTATACTCTAACCCTACGGCCCAGGTAAAAGTAAATGGCACTTTGTCAGAGCCATTCGAAATAAGAAATGGGTCTAGACAGGGATGTCCCTTATCCCCTTTGTTGTTTATTTTATCGATGGAACCACTGGCCACTAGGCTTAGCGCAAACCCTAATGTACAGGGTATTGACATAGGAGCAAGATTGCACAAGCTAGCAATATTTGCAGATGACCTGCTTTTAACCCTGTCAGACCCATTAAACTCCATCTCCCACGCAATGCAGGAGATATCCATATTTGGGGATGTCTCTAACTTCCTAGTTAACTTGTCAAAATCAGAGTTCTTACCGGTGAATATCTCCCCTCAAACCCTGGAATCCATCAGATCTAGTTGTCCTCTGAAAGTTCAACCAAAATGCCTAAAATACCTAGGTATATTTCTTTCCCCTGAGTTACAACAAACACGCTTACTTAACTATGGGGGGCTGATCAGTGAATTTTCGTCATTAACGTCCTCCTGGTCTCTAAAGAACATTTCCTGGTTAGGGCGTATCCAAGCTACAAAAATGGTACTTTTACCCAAAGTTTTGTATATTTTGCAGACGGTCCCCATACACAATATATCAAAGGACTTAGATGTCCTACAGAAAATCATTAACAACTATGTGTGGGGTAAAAAGATTCCTTGTATCAATAAGAGTACAGTTTTCAGGTTCTCAGATGGGGGGGAATTGGGAATCCCACACCTTCATTCGTATAAACTAGCAGTCTCTCTCCAGAGAGTAGCAGAGTGGTGCGGTTTCAATGAAACAAATTCTAAAAGTTGGGTGCAAGTAGAAAACTTTCTGGCAGCGGAAGAGAACTTGGGTAGCTGTTGTTGGGATATCCCATCATTAAAGCAATCGGTTATCTCCAAACTATCCACCACAAACGAAACTTGGAAAGATTGGCGATACATACTTAAAACTTACAAAAATATCTCTACCAAATTTTCACCCCTCACGAAATTACTACTAAATACAGACTTCCCTCCAGGTCTCAACGAACATATGATAACACCCCTATCTCTAGAATCCCCATCTTCATGATCACAGAAAAAGGCAAGTTAAAAACTAAACAACAACTCAATGATTTGAGAATACCATTTTTCTCCTCCTGGTTTCGATACCATCAAACCAGACATTTATATACTCACACAGAAATAAGTCAGATTTTATTAGACAGCCAACGCAATTTGAACAGGCTTGCATGTTTGGTGGGAAATCCCTGAAGTCCATATCTACTCTATATAAAATAGTCATAAATAATAGGTTTCCCAACCTTCCAACTTATACAAAAAGCTGGGACAAGGAAATGGGAACTAATACTTCACCCAAAGCTTGGTACTGTAGATTCAGAAGCTTACCAAAGTCTGCCCATTCTTCCAAAGCCAAAGAAACTAATATCAAAATATTCATGAGGTGGTATCTAACCCCTGCAAAAATAAATTATATATTCAAAAAATGCTCCAACATATGCTGGAGATGCGGGGACCAGATTGGTAATATGAGCCATATCTGGTGGAAATGTGATCCTATAAATGTTTTTTGGGGAAAAATCTTTGTAGAAATTAACGCGGTATTACACACAACTGATCCCAAACCTAGAAATAATTTATCTATCCGAAATTCCTCAAATCTCATGCAAGATTAGAAGGCAATTATTCCTAATAATGATCAATGTAGCTAAACAAATGATACCTAGAAACTGGAAGACACCTACAATCCCAAATATTAATGAGTGGTCTGCATTGGTAGATGCAGACCTCATACTTGAAAGATTTTACTACTTTAAAGGTGGAAAGATGGACTTATATGAGGACATGTTATTTCTGTGGGAATCATATAAATATAGATTAAGAAATAACTCGTAAAGTTCTTGTTTACGTTATCAGATAGGGAGATGGACGAGGGGGTCCTGGGTGTTCATGAGCTAGGGTCATAATCCTGTCTTACCGTCCTGATTTGAACATGTTTTAAGTGACTTAATGTTAGAAATGCTGTATAATAATTTACATCCATTTTGGTCCTGTATTCATAAATGTTTATGATGTCCTGTTTGTCTGAAATTGAAAATAAATAAAAACATATTTAAAAAAAAAAAAAAAAAACTCTGTATGAATAATATCCAGCTTTTAGTGACTGACCCGCTGTCCTTAACATCAGTTATTAGTAATACTATAGCAGGATTGAACAGGGGACAATGGACAAATGAGTGGTAAGACCAACTGTACATCAATACAAACAAAGGAGCTTATTAACCAAACAAAATAACTAATTCCCCATTCCTGCACCTTTTTGTTTGGTGCCAAACTGTATAAACAAATTGATTTAGCTAAGCAATCATTTGTTTTTCATCAGTTTGTCAAATAATGTTTTCGGCTGTTCGTATATAAATAAACTCGATGCATTTGTCCAAAGCCCGAATGCACATCTGTAATTTTAAACAACTTTCCAATTTTCTTCTATGATCAATTTTTTTCTTTCGCCTAGAGTTCTGCGTTAGCCGTCAAAAGCAGCGTTAAGGGCTCCTAACGCTGCTTTTTACTGCCCACTGGTATTTAGAGTCAGCCAGGAAAGGGTCTAATGCTCACTTCCAAGCCGCGACTTTTCCATACCGCAGATCCCCTTACGCCAATTGCGTATCCTATCTTTTCAATGGGATCTTCCTAACGCTGGTATTTAGAGTCTTGGCTGAAGTGAGCGATAGAGCCTCTACCGACAAAACTCCATCCGCAGAAAAAAGTCAGTAGTTAAGAGCTTTATGGGCTAACGCTGGTTTATAAAGCTCTTAACTACTGTGCTCTAAGTACACTAACACCCATAAACTACCTATATACCCCTAAACCGAGGTCCCCCCACATCGCCACCACTCTAATAAATATTTTTAACCCCTAATCTGCCGAACGCACACCGCCGCCACCTACATTATCCCTATGTACCCCTAATCAGCCAATCGGATTGAGCTCGCATTCTATTGGCTGTTCCGATCAGCCAATAGAATGCAAGCTCAATCTGATTGGCTGATTGGATCAGCCAATCGGATTGAACTTGAATCTGATTGGCTGATTCAATCAGCCAATCAGATTTTTCCTACCTTAATTCCGATTGGCTGATAGAATCCTATCACCCAATCGGAGTTCGAGGGACGCCATCTTGGATGACGTCACTTAAAGGAACCTTCATTCGTCGGTAGTCGTCGGTGAAGAAGGATGTTCTGCTCCGGAGGTCTTGAAGATGGAGCCGCTCCTCGTCGGATGGATGAAGATAGAAGATGCCGCTTGGATGAAGATGTCTGCCGGTCCAGATGTCCTCTTCTGCCCGGATAGGATGAAGACTTCTGCCACTCCGGATGTCTTCCTTTGGTCCATCGGATGAAGAGTTCGGCCCGGTTGGGTGAAGACGACTCCAGGTAGGGAGATCTTCAGGGGGGTAGTGCTAGATTTATCTAAATTTGTAGTCTCTAGATGTTTTGGGGACAGAACTTTTTCATAATTATTGGAATATTTCAATTTTTGTTCCCTATTAGGACCCCCTTGATAAGTAATTCTTTCACCCTGGCCCTCTCTAGCTGGAATCATATTTAAATTTTGGGAAGGTTTATTTTTTGGTTTATTTGTCTTTCTCTTATAAGAATATACCTTATCTTCTTTAAAATCTTTTATATCCCTTCCCAATTTCTCAGTTTTATTAGCTAGAACCGTACTCTCTAAGGAATTTACTCTATTCTTTATACTTACACTTACATTTTTCCACTTTTCTTCCTTCAAAAACGGATTAATGCTTACAATTGTGTCCGCAATTTGTTCATTTAATTTGCCCAATTTATATTCTCTGTATTTAATACGAATTTGTATTAAAGTTGTGGAACAATTACGTAAAGCTGTTTCCCACTCGGTTGAGAATTCCACATCTTCTAGTTCAAATGCAGGAAATTTAAAGATCCTTAGTCCCCTAGGAATCACATCATGCATGATGTAATTATCCAGGAGAATAAGATCTTGCCATTCTTTAACTTCTGATATAAGTAATTTTTCCAGCAAACTGAACTGATTAGTGGGATCTTCTATATTTCCCAATGTGTATTTTGGATCTAATAAATTAATGGCCCTCTGTCTAACAGGCTGTTCCCATAAATTGCTATTATCCAGCTGATTACTGCCTGACTCATATTAATTCCTGCCATGGGGCTGCTAAGATGTTGCCAAGAAACAAAAGAAATTTTACAAACAAAAATAAATCTCAGAATATTTGAATTTTTAAATTTTTAAATATGAACTTCATAGACACAAGTGCTAAGCAACTTAATATTTTCCTTAACAAATTTAAAATATATTCTATAAAATCCTAATAACTAAATTATCTCTTGCTAAATGTTCTTAAGCCCCCTTGGTTTCTAATTTTAACACATTCCTCCCCAGATCTGATTAATTACATATTTTGTATAGCAACCTTTCCTATGTGAAAGCTGCCAAATCTAAATCAATATTTAATCCGATTGGATAGAGACTTTTTAGCTCTGTGATCCAAAAGTCTCACGCCTTCTCAGTTGCATGAGACAATTTGTGCCCCCTAATTTATGTGGGATCCAATCTATTACCTTTATTTTTAGGTCATCTGGGTTACTCGAATGGAATTCTTTAAAATGATCCACAACACTATGCTTCACATTTGGATATTTGCTATATATGACTTTACAGTATTTCATTTGTTATTTGATCATTGTGCAACATATGTGTTATATATTTTAATTTTTACATATTCTATTTATTACTGTATATCTGTCAAAATATTTTATTGTATTTACTACTCACCTTATAATTCATTCATTGTTCATTTTTTGGCGCCTCTTATAGATACCAGTTTGGCAATTCGTTTTTGCCGGTTATGTATCTGTTTATCTCTACATAAAACTCTGTATGAGGGGGCGGAGCTAGCCAGCCTAGAAGATGGCCACGGCATGAATTAGCTCCAGCTACCAAACTGGCTAAGAACCGGGAAAAAGAATATCCACCACACCAGTCGGAGTAAGAATAAGTGGGGTACTATATCAAGAGACCGGCGGCTTTGCTCCGGGGACCCCAGGAGAGCGACAGACACCTCGGTCAGCTGATATACCGCAAGACTTTCACGGCGGAGACGGGCAGAGCTGCCCATTAGCTAGACCCGAAAACCAGCTGGTCCGCAGCGGCTCGGACACAACAAGGTTTCAACGGATGAGGTGAGAGGCTGGAGGGCAAGTGGGGGTCAGTTCCTCAAAAAAAAATCTAACACCTCATACATCTTAAGGGACTCAGTGTAACGGCCACCACGTGGCTATACGGAGGTGGAAAAAAAAAACGCCTAATGCTTACTTGAAAATGAGACTCTGCTAAATAATTCTACAACACAGGTCCCTTGTTCTTTATAAAATCTATCAGTGGGGGCTATGTGAAAGAAAAGTTTGCTGTCATCATAGGCCTTGAGGACAATATATAACATGTACAAAGCCCTGCCTAGGCCTCACTCCTCCACCACATACTAATAAGGCGCTGGCACACAGCTTTCATGCTGATCGAACTCAGGATTTAAAGCCACACAAAGGGACTGTATGAACTTTAATAATTGCTGCCAATATTAAAAGCCTCACAATACAGTCACCTCCTTTATCACGCAGATACGCACTTATAATTTTTAGCACCAGGGATATTTGCCTGCTTGCTCTTCTAAGATGTCACCAAAAAAGCATTCTAAAAAAGGCAATGGCGTGAGGCCCAAAAGCAATAAAACACCTTCGGTAAATAATTTTTTCAAAACTATTGAGCCTAAATTGTCAGTAAATGCAGCCACAGAGGATCAGGATTTTGCAGAGGCATCTTCCTCTTCTGAATCTGATACAGATACCATAGCTGACGCCATTACTGTGCCTAAAGCTTTCTTTGAGTCTATACCATCTAAGAAGGACTTTTCCAACCTAATATCTCAAGTCAGGGATTGCATTAAAGAAGAAATCAGTGATCTAAAAAAAGAAATCTTGGACATAGGGCACAGGGTGGAAGCTGTTGAAAACATCCAGGACTCTCATGCCTCAGCAATCACAGACTTGCATAATATCATCAGGGGACAAGGCTCCACAATACAAGAGTTAGAAGATAAGGTTGATGATGCAGAAAATAGATCCAGAAGACACAATATAAGGATCAGGGGCATCCCAGAGACTATTTCTCAATCAGATTTAGATCATTATCTGCAGGATTTGTACAACTTTCTCAAAAAAACTGAAACACCACTTAAAGTTGAAATTGATAGAGTACACAGAGCCCTAAGACCAAAGCCAACAGATTCACAACCTCCTAGGGACGTAATAGCACGCATTACGAATTACCAAGTCAAAGAGGAGATAATGAAGCTTGCCAGAGAACATCAGCCTATTAAATTTGAGAATGTGGATCTTCAAATATTCGCAGATCTATCCCAAAGAACTCTAACCAAAAGAAGGGATCTTAAACCTCTAACCTCAACACTAAGAAAACAGAACATTCCATATAGATGGGGCTTCTCATTCCAACTAATTATTGTCTACAAGGGCAGACGCTTCATCTGCCTATCTCAAAGTGACATTCCTAAAATCTGCAAGGAACTGGACATCACACCGCCAGACATGTCTGGTAATCAATTGTCCTCCAAAGATCAGATGGCGAGCTTAGATATCACTCCCTTACCACAGAGGAAAGAATGGCAACAAACAGCACAGAGGAAGACAAGAAGAAACGCAGGGGCTGGCCCCACTGCTATCTCTGGCCCAGAGTGATGACTTATCATTGGACTCACTAATCTATCCAGTGGAGCCTATGCTCTGACTCATCCTTTTGTTCCCCCCCCCCACTTGTTAAGGGGGATCTGCTGATGATCTAGTGGTAATATACCTATGTTTCTGTTAGTAGTTAACTCACCAAATTTAAAGGTAAAAAGGTTAGGCTAATAAAAGGCCTTGTTTATGTAGAAAATAGTTATAGTTATTCTTTGTACAGTTCTAGTTCTAGATTAACTCTCACACTCAACAACTGACTGTTAATATATTCTTAGCCAGTTGGGATATAATCCTACTTTCCAGAATTTTGTATTTTGGATTGTCATGTCCCTCTCTTTTTGAGAGGAATGTTATTTGCTATGTGTTTGTTTTGTATTTGTATGTTTGCTTGTTTTGTTTGTTTTTATGTAATTACAGGACTGATCACCTAGGACCCACCTCGAGGAGGCATAGACACACACGCAGATACAGGAGGGGAAGATATAATATATGGCTAGTGGGACTACACTACACTCTCAGGTATTGAACATCATCACACAAAATACTAAGGGTTTAAACTGCCCTAAAAAACGTAGACTAGCTCTCTTAGATTTGCACAGGAAGGGAGGCCAGATAATCATGCTCCAGGAGACCCATTTTAAATCCAAACATACCCCTAATTTCCTCTCATCACACTACCCTCAGCATTTTCACAGCACTCATCCCTCAAAAAAAATCAATGGAGTTTGCATTTTAATACATAGATCTATACCATTTACCAAAACCCATATTGAAAAGGATAAGGAGGGAAGATTATTATGCCTCACAGGACTTTTATATGGCAAACCCGTAACCCTAGTGAACTTTTATGCACCAAACAGGAATCAACATAGGTTCATTATGACAATTACTGACAGTATCCTGCAACACTCCAGAGGTCCCTTGGTGACCGCTGGTGATTTAAATGTCCCTCTCGACTCTGCTCTTGACTGCACAAATCCTGACACCAGAATTAAAACTCCACATCTAGAATCCATTTGGCAAAATCTAAAGTTATTAGGACTCCATGATTCATGGAGGTACTTAAATGAACAAAAAAAAGACTTCACCTTTTTTTCTAACCCTCAGAAAAGTTACTCTAGACTAGACTATATTTTCGTGGACCATTTAGCACTCTCTTTCATAAAAGAAGCAAAAATAATACACTCCACATGGTCAGACCACTCCTTGGTTAGCTGTAGGTTAGCTTGGCCCTCAGCCCCTCTCCACACTTACCAGTGGAGACTAGACAAATCCTTACTCAAGGGGAAAAAGCGGATTAGTGACTAAGTGACTAAGTGTCTAAGATAATTAAATCGTACTTTTCAATAAATAATACCCCAGACATCAACCACAAAATTCTCTGGGAAGCTCACAAAGGCACCATTAGGGGTGAATTCCTCAAATTGAAGGCCCAATAAATAAAACAGAACAGGGAAACACACACAAAGCTAGCTAAAGAGATATCAGAATTAGACCTCCTACACAAAAAATCCCCAGGAGACACTCAAATTTTTGAAAATTTGAAAGCTAAAAGAAATCAATTTAATGCTGCCTTGCAGATCCACACCCAGCAACAGGTACTATCTCTTAATCAAACTTTCTACCAAGAGGGTAATAATTCTGGAAGATGGCTAGCTAGGGCTCTTAAAAAACAGCAGCGAGCTACATATATTCACTCTATCCAAAATACAGCGGGCAAAAGTAAAGAAGATACCATGTCCATTGCATCTGAATTTAAGACATTTTATCATAAGCTGTACAATTTATTTCCCAATAGAGATGCTGACTCTCACTCTTTCAAATGCCGCCAGTATCTAGACCAAGTCATATTGCCACAAATAAAATCAGAACAGAAAGCAGCCCTAACCCAGCCCATCTCCATCAAAGAGGTATTAGACGTTATAAAGCTATTAAAACTCAATAAAGCTCCAGGTCCAGATGGCTTTACGGGCCTTTATTATAAAACTTTCGCGAAGATTTTGGCGCCATACTTAGTTAATCTCTTTAATTCAATATAACCCTCCTCTCCCTTCCCAGACTCTATGCTCCAGGCCAATATTACGGTTTTGGAAAAACCTGGGAAAACCCCAGATAAACCGGCCAATTTCCGCCCAATATCCCTCCTTAACATTGACTTAAAAGTCTACGCCAAAATCTTAGCAACTCGTATAAATGTAATCCTCCCGCATCTAATACACCAAGACCAGGCGGGCTTTGTACCTAACAGGGAGGCCAAGGACAATACTGTCAAAGTTCTTAACCTAATTGAATACGTAGTCAAAACAAAATCTCCTTACATATTTCTCTCGACTGACGCCGAAAAGGCATTTGACAGACTTGACTGGACGTACCTTGACTGGACACTACGACGATTTGGTTTCCCCATCCCCTTTATACAGAAAATCCTAGCACTATACTCTAACCCTACGGCCCAGGTAAAAGTAAATGGCACTTTGTCAGAGCCATTCGAAATAAGAAATGGGTCTAGACAGGGATGTCCCTTATCCCCTTTGTTGTTTATTTTATCGATGGAACCACTGGCCACTAGGCTTAGCGCAAACCCTAATGTACAGGGTATTGACATAGGAGCAAGATCGCACAAGCTAGCAATATTTGCAGATGACCTGCTTTTAACCCTGTCAGACCCATTAAACTCCATCTCCCACGCAATGCAGGAGATATCCATATTTGGGGATGTCTCTAACTTCCTAGTTAACTTGTCAAAATCAGAGTTCTTACCGGTGAATATCTCCCCTCAAACCCTGGAATCCATCAGATCTAGTTGTCCTCTGAAAGTTCAACCAAAATGCCTAAAATACCTAGGTATATTTCTTTCCCCTGAGTTACAACAAACACGCTTACTTAACTATGGGGGGGCTGATCAGTGAATTTTCGTCATTAACGTCCTCCTGGTCTCTAAAGAACATTTCCTGGTTAGGGCGTATCCAAGCTACAAAAATGGTACTTTTACCCAAAGTTTTGTATATTTTGCAGACGGTCCCCATACACAATATATCAAAGGACTTAGATGTCCTACAGAAAATCATTAACAACTATGTGTGGGGTAAAAAGATTCCTTGTATCAATAAGAGTACAGTTTTCAGGTTCTCAGATAGGGGGGGAATTGGGAATCCCACACCTTCATTCGTATAAACTAGCAGTCTCTCTCCAGAGAGTAGCAGAGTGGTGCGGTTTCAATGAAACAAATTCTAAAAGTTGGGTGCAAGTAGAAAACTTTCTGGCAGCGGAAGAGAACTTGGGTAGCTGTTGTTGGGATATCCCATCATTAAAGCAATCGGTTATCTCCAAACTATCCACCACAAACGAAACTTGGAAAGATTGGCGATACATACTTAAAACTTACAAAAATATCTCTACCAAATTTTCACCCCTCACGAAATTACTACTAAATACAGACTTCCCTCCAGGTCTCAACGAACATATGATAACACCCCTATCTCTAGAATCCCCATCTTCATGATCACAGAAAAAGGCAAGTTAAAAACTAAACAACAACTCAATGATTTGAGAATACCATTTTTCTCCTCCTGGTTTCGATACCATCAAACCAGACATTTATATACTCACACAGAAATAAGTCAGATTTTATTAGACAGCCAACGCAATTTGAACAGGCTTGCATGTTTGGTGGGAAATCCCTGAAGTCCATATCTACTCTATATAAAATAGTCATAAATAATAGGTTTCCCAACCTTCCAACTTATACAAAAAGCTGGGACAAGGAAATGGGAACTAATACTTCACCCAAAGCTTTGTACTGTAGATTCAGAAGCTTACCAAAGTCTGCCCATTCTTCCAAAGCCAAAGAAACTAATATCAAAATATTCATGAGGTGGTATCTAACCCCTGCAAAAATAAATAATATATTCAAAAAATGCTCCAACATATGCTGGAGATGCGGGGACCAGATTGGTAATATGAGCCATATCTGGTGGAAATGTGATCCTATAAATGTTTTTTGGGGAAAAATCTTTGTAGAAATTAACGCGGTATTACACACACAACTGATCCCAAACCTAGAAATAATTTATCTATCCGAAATTCCTCAAATCTCATGCAAGATTAGAAGGCAATTATTCCTAATAATGATCAATGTAGCTAAACAAATGATACCTAGAAACTGGAAGACACCTACAATCCCAAATATTAATGAGTGGTCTGCATTGGTAGATGCAGACCTCATACTTGAAAGATTTTACTACCTTAAAGGTGGAAAGATGGACTTATATGAGGACATGTTATTTCTGTGGGAATCATATAAATATAGATTAAGAAATAACTCGTAAAGTTCTTGTTTACGTTATCAGATAGGGAGATGGACGAGGGGGTCCTGGGTGTTCATGAGCTAGGGTCATAATCCTGTCTTACTGTCCTGATTTGAACATGTTTTAAGTGACTTAATGTTAGAAATGCTGTATAATAATTTACATCCATTTTGGTCCTGTATTCATAAATGTTTATGATGTCCTGTTTGTCTGAAATTGAAAATAAATAAAAACATATTTAAAAAAAAAACAAAAAAACTCTGTATGAATAATATCCAGCTTTTAGTGACTGACCCGCTGTCCTTAACATCAGTTATTAGTAATACTATAGCAGGATTGAACAGGGGACAATGGACAAATGAGTGGTAAGACCAACTGTACATCAATACAAACAAATGAGCTTATTAACCAAACAAAATAACTAATTCCCCATTCCTGCACCTTTTTGTTTGGTGCCAAACTGTATAAACAAATTGATTTAGCAAAGCAATCATTTGTTTTTCATCAGTTTGTCAAATAATGTTTTCGGCTGTTCGTATATAAATAAACTCGATGCATTTGTCCAAAGCCCGAATGCACATCTGTAATTTTAAACAACTTTCCAATTTTCTTCTATGATCAATTTTTTTCTTTCGCCTAGAGTTCTGCGTTAGCCGTCAAAAGCAGCGTTAAGGGCTCCTAACGCTGCTTTTTACTGCCCACTGGTATTTAGAGTCAGCCAGGAAAGGGTCTAATGCTCACTTCCAAGCCGCGACTTTTCCATACCGCAGATCCCCTTACGCCAATTGCGTATCCTATCTTTTCAATGGGATCTTCCTAACGCTGGTATTTAGAGTCTTGGCTGAAGTGAGCGATAGAGCCTCTACCGACAAAACTCCATCCGCAGAAAAAAGTCAGTAGTTAAGAGCTTTATGGGCTAACGCTGGTTTATAAAGCTCTTAACTACTGTGCTCTAAGTACACTAACACCCATAAACTACCTATATACCCCTAAACCGAGGTCCCCCCACATCGCCACCACTCTAATAAATATTTTTAACCCCTAATCTGCCGAACGCACACCGCCGCCACCTACATTATCCCTATGTACCCCTAATCAGCCAATCAGATTGAGCTCGCATTCTATTGGCTGTTCCGATCAGCCAATAGAATGCAAGCTCAATCTGATTGGCTGATTGGATCAGCCAATCGGATTGAACTTGAATCTGATTGGCTGATTCAATCAGCCAATCAGATTTTTCCTACCTTAATTCCGATTGGCTGATAGGATTCTATCACCCAATCGGAGTTCGAGGGACGCCATCTTGGATGACGTCACTTAAAGGAACCTTCATTCGTCGGTAGTCGTCGGTGAAGAAGGATGTTCTGCTCCGGAGGTCTTGAAGATGGAGCCGCTCCTCGTCGGATGGATGAAGATAGAAGATGCCGCTTGGATGAAGATGTCTGCCGGTCCAGATGTCCTCTTCTGCCCGGATAGGATGAAGACTTCTGCCACTCCGGATGTCTTCCTTTGGTCCATCGGATGAAGAGTTCGGCCCGGTTGGGTGAAGACGACTCCAGGTAGGGAGATCTTCAGGGGGGTAGTGTTAGATTTATCTAAATTTGTAGTCTCTAGATGTTTTGGGGACAGAACTTTTTCATAATTATTGGAATATTTCAATTTTTGTTCCCTATTAGGACCCCCTTGATAAGTAATTCTTTCACCCTGGCCCTCTCTAGCTGGAATCATATTTAAATTTTGGGAAGGTTTATTTTTTGGTTTATTTGTCTTTCTCTTATAAGAATATACCTTATCTTCTTTAAAATCTTTTATATCCCTTCCCAATTTCTCAGTTTTATTAGCTAGAACCGTACTCTCTAAGGAATTTACTCTATTCTTTATACTTACACTTACATTTTTCCACTTTTCTTCCTTCAAAAACGGATTAATGCTTACAATTGTGTCCGCAATTTGTTCATTTAATTTGCCCAATTTATATTCTCTGTATTTAATACGAATTTGTATTAAAGTTGTGGAACAATTACGTAAAGCTGTTTCCCACTCGGTTGAGAATTCCACATCTTCTAGTTCAAATGCAGGAAATTTAAAGATCCTTAGTCCCCTAGGAATCACATCATGCATGATGTAATTATCCAGGAGAATAAGATCTTGCCATTCTTTAACTTCTGATATAAGTAATTTTTCCAGCAAACTGAACTGATTAGTGGGATCTTCTATATTTCCCAATGTGTATTTTGGATCTAATAAATTAATGGCCCTCTGTCTAACACGCTGTTCCCATAAATTGCTATTATCCAGCTGATTACTGCCTGACTCATATTAATTCCTGCCATGGGGCTGCTAAGATGTTGCCAAGAAACAAAAGAAATTTTACAAACAAAAATAAATCTCAGAATATTTGAATTTTTAAATTTTTAAATATGAACTTCATAGACACAAGTGCTAAGCAACTTAATATTTTCCTTAACAAATTTAAAATATATTCTATAAAATCCTAATAACTAAATTATCTCTTGCTAAATGTTCTTAAGCCCCCTTGGTTTCTAATTTTAACACATTCCTCCCCAGATCTGATTAATTACATATTTTGTATAGCAACCTTTCCTATGTGAAAGCTGCCAAATCTAAATCAATATTTAATCCGATTGGATAGAGACTTTTTAGCTCTGTGATCCAAAAGTCTCACGCCTTCTCAGTTGCATGAGACAATTTGTGCCCCCTAATTTATGTGGGATCCAATCTATTACCTTTATTTTTAGGTCATCTGGGTTACTCGAATGGAATTCTTTAAAATGATCCACAACACTATGCTTCACATTTGGATATTTGCTATATATGACTTTACAGTATTTCATTTGTTATTTGATCATTGTGCAACATATGTGTTATATATTTTAATTTTTACATATTCTATTTATTACTGTATATCTGTCAAAATATTTTATTGTATTTACTACTCACCTTATAATTCATTCATTGTTCATTTTTTGGCGCCTCTTATAGATACCAGTTTGGCAATTCGTTTTTGCCGGTTATGTATCTGTTTATCTCTACATAAAACTCTGTATGAGGGGGCGGAGCTAGCCAGCCTAGAAGATGGCCACGGCATGAATTAGCTCCAGCTACCAAACTGGCTAAGAACCGGGAAAAAGAATATCCACCACACCAGTCGGAGTAAGAATAAGTGGGGTACTATATCAAGAGACCGGCGGCTTTGCTCCGGGGACCCCAGGGGAGCGACAGACACCTCGGTCAGCTGATATACCGCAAGACTTTCACGGCGGAGACGGGCAGAGCTGCCCATTAGCTAGACACGAAAACCAGCTGGTCCGCAGCGGCTCGGACACAACAAGGTTTCAACGGATGAGGTGAGAGGCTGGAGGGCAAGTGGGGGTCAGTTCCTCAAAAAAAAATCTAACACCTCATACATCTTAAGGGACTCAGTGTAACGGCCACCACGTGGCTATACGGAGGTGGAAAAAAAAAACGCCTAATGCTTACTTGAAAATGAGACTCTGCTAAATAATTCTACAACACAGGTCCCTTGTTCTTTATAAAATCTATCAGTGGGGGCTATGTGAAAGAAAAGTTTGCTGTCATCATAGGCCTTGAGGACAATATATAACATGTACAAAGCCCTGCCTAGGCCTCACTCCTCCACCACATACTAATAAGGCGCTGGCACACAGCTTTCATGCTGATCGAACTCAGGATTTAAAGCCACACAAAGGGACTGTATGAACTTTAATAATTGCTGCCAATATTAAAAGCCTCACAATACAGTCACCTCCTTTATCACGCAGATACGCACTTATAATTTTTAGCACCAGGGATATTTGCCTGCTTGCTCTTCTAAGATGTCACCAAAAAAGCATTCTAAAAAAGGCAATGGCGTGAGGCCCAAAAGCAATAAAACACCTTCGGTAAATAATTTTTTCAAAACTATTGAGCCTAAATTGTCAGTAAATGCAGCCACAGAGGATCAGGATTTTGCAGAGGCATCTTCCTCTTCTGAATCTGATACAGATACCATAGCTGACGCCATTACTGTGCCTAAAGCTTTCTTTGAGTCTATACCATCTAAGAAGGACTTTTCCAACCTAATATCTCAAGTCAGGGATTGCATTAAAGAAGAAATCAGTGATCTAAAAAAAGAAATCTTGGACATAGGGCACAGGGTGGAAGCTGTTGAAAACATCCAGGACTCTCATGCCTCAGCAATCACAGACTTGCATAATATCATCAGGGGACAAGGCTCCACAATACAAGAGTTAGAAGATAAGGTTGATGATGCAGAAAATAGATCCAGAAGACACAATATAAGGATCAGGGGCATCCCAGAGACTATTTCTCAATCAGATTTAGATCATTATCTGCAGGATTTGTACAACTTTCTCAAAAAAACTGAAACACCACTTAAAGTTGAAATTGATAGAGTACACAGAGCCCTAAGACCAAAGCCAACAGATTCACAACCTCCTAGGGACGTAATAGCACGCATTACGAATTACCAAGTCAAAGAGGAGATAATGAAGCTTGCCAGAGAACATCAGCCTATTAAATTTGAGAATGTGGATCTTCAAATATTCGCAGATCTATCCCAAAGAACTCTAATCAAAAGAAGGGATCTTAAACCTCTAACCTCAACACTAAGAAAACAGAACATTCCATATAGATGGGGCTTCTCATTCCAACTAATTATTGTCTACAAGGGCCGACGCTTCATCTGCCTATCTCAAAGTGACATTCCTAAAATCTGCAAGGAACTGGACATCACACCGCCAGACATGTCTGGTAATCAATTGTCCTCCAAAGATCAGATGGCGAGCTTAGATATCACTCCCTTACCACAGAGGAAATAATGGCAACAAACAGCACAGAGGAAGACAAGAAGAAACGCAGGGGCTGGCCCCACTGCTATCTCTGGCCCAGGGTGATGACTTATCATTGGACTCACTAATCTATCCAGTGGAGCCTATGCTCTGACTCATCCTTTTGTTCCCCCCCCCACTTGTTAAGGGGGATCTTCTGATGATCTAGTGGTAATATACCTATGTTTCTGTTAGTAGTTAACTCACCAAATTTAAAGGTAAAAAGGTTAGGCTAATAAAAGGCCTTGTTTATGTAGAAAATAGTTATAGTTATTCTTTGTACAGTTCTAGTTCTAGATTAACTCTCACACTCAACAACTGACTGTTAATATATTCTTAGCCAGTTGGGATATAATCCTACTTTCCAGAATTTTTTATTTTGGATTGTCATGTCCCTCTCTTTTTGAGAGGAATGTTATTTGCTATGTGTTTGTTTTGTATTTGTATGTTTGCTTGTTTTGTTTGTTTTTATGTAATTACAGGACTGATCACCTAGGACCCACCTCGAGGAGGCATAGACACACACGCAGATACAGGAGGGGAAGATATATAATATATGGCTAGTGGGACTACACTACACTCTCAGGTATTGAACATCATCACACAAAATACTAAGGGTTTAAACTGCCATAAAAAACGTAGACTAGCTCTCTTAGATTTGCACAGGAAGGGAGGCCAGATAATCATGCTCCAGGAGACCCATTTTAAATCCAAACATACCCCTAATTTCCTCTCATCACACTACCCTCAGCATTTTCACAGCACTCATCCCTCAAAAAAAATCAATGGAGTTTGCATTTTAATACATAGATCTATACCATTTACCAAAACCCATATTGAAAAGGATAAGGAGGGAAGATTATTATGCCTCACAGGACTTTTATATGGCAAACCCGTAACCCTAGTGAACTTTTATGCACCAAATAGGAATCAACATAGGTTCATTATGACAATTACTGACAGTATCCTGCAACACTCCAGAGGTCCCTTGGTGACCGCTGGTGATTTAAATGTCCCTCTCGACTCTGCTCTTGACTGCACAAATCCTGACACCAGAATTAAAACTCCACATCTAGAATCCATTTGGCAAAATCTAAAGTTATTAGGACTCCATGATTCATGGAGGTACTTAAATGAACAAAAAAAAGACTTCACCTTTTTTTCTAACCCTCAGAAAAGTTACTCTAGACTAGACTATATTTTCGTGGACCATTTAGCACTCTCTTTCATAAAAGAAGCAAAAATAATACACTCCACATGGTCAGACCACTCCTTGGTTAGCTGTAGGTTAGCTTGGCCCTCAGCCCCTCTCCACACTTACCAGTGGAGACTAGACAAATCCTTACTCAAGGGGAAAAAGCGGATTAGTGACTAAGTGACTAAGTGTCTAAGATAATTAAATCGTACTTTTCAATAAATAATACCCCAGACATCAACCACAAAATTCTCTGGGAAGCTCACAAATGCACCATTAGGGGTGAATTCCTCAAATTGAAGGCCCAATAAATAAAACAGAACAGGGAAACACACACAAAGCTAGCTAAAGAGATATCAGAATTAGACCTCCTACACAAAAAATCCCCAGGAGACACTCAAATTTTTGAAAATTTGAAAGCTAAAAGAAATCAATTTAATGCTGCCTTGCAGATCCACACCCAGCAACAGGTACTATCTCTTAATCAAACTTTCTACGAAGAGGGTAATAAATCTGGAAGATGGTTAGCTAGGGCTCTTAAAAAACAGCAGCGAGCTACATATATTCACTCTATCCAAAATACAGCGGGCAAAAGTAAAGAAGATACCATGTCCATTGCATCTGAATTTAAGACATTTTATCATAAGCTGTACAATTTATTTCCCAATAGAGATGCTGACTTTCACTCTTTCAAATGCCGCCAGTATCTAGACCAAGTCATATTGCCACAAATAAAATCAGAACAGAAAGCAGCCCTAACCCAGCCCATCTCCATCAAAGAGGTATTAGACATTATAAAGCTATTAAAACTCAATAAAGCTCCAGGTCCAGATGGCTTTACGGGCCTTTATTATAAAACTTTCGCGAAGATTTTGGCGCCATACTTAGTTAATCTCTTTAATTCAATATAACCCTCCTCTCCCTTCCCAGACTCTATGCTCCAGGCCAATATTACGGTTTTGGAAAAACCTGGGAAAACCCCAGATAAACCGGCCAATTTCCGCCCAATATCCCTCCTTAACATTGACTTAAAAGTCTACGCCAAAATCTTAGCAACTCGTATAAATGTAATCCTCCCACATCTAATACACCAAGACCAGGCGGGCTTTGTACCTAACAGGGAGGCCAAGGACAATACTGTCAAAGTTCTTAACCTAATTGAATACGTAGTCAAAACAAAATCTCCTTACATATTTCTCTCGACTGACGCCGAAAAGGCATTTGACAGACTTGACTGGACGTACCTTGACTGGACACTACGACAATTTGGTTTCCCCATCCCCTTTATACAGAAAATCCTAGCACTATACTCTAACCCTACGGCCCAGGTAAAAGTAAATGGCACTTTGTCAGAGCCATTCGAAATAAGAAATGGGTCTAGACAGGGATGTCCCTTATCCCCTTTGTTGTTTATTTTATCGATGGAACCACTGGCCACTAGGCTTAGAGCAAACCCTAATGTACAGGGTATTGACATAGGAGCAAGATCGCACAAGCTAGCAATATTTGCAGATGACCTGCTTTTAACCCTGTCAGACCCATTAAACTCCATCTCCCACGCAATGCAGGAGATATCCATATTTGGGGATGTCTCTAACTTCCTAGTTAACTTGTCAAAATCAGAGTTCTTACCGGTGAATATCTCCCCTCAAACCCTGGAATCCATCAGATCTAGTTGTCCTCTGAAAGTTCAACCAAAATGCCTAAAATACCTAGGTATATTTCTTTCCCCTGAGTTACAACAAACACGCTTACTTAACTATGGGGGGCTGATCAGTGAATTTTCGTCATTAACGTCCTCCTGGTCTCTAAAGAACATTTCCTGGTTAGGGCGTATCCAAGCTACAAAAATGGTACTTTTACCCAAAGTTTTGTATATTTTGCAGACGGTCCCCATACACAATATATCAAAGGACTTAGATGTCCTACAGAAAATCATTAACAACTATGTGTGGGGTAAAAAGATTCCTTGTATCAATAAGAGTACAGTTTTCAGGTTCTCAGATAGGGGGGGATTGGGAATCCCACACCTTCATTCGTATAAACTAGCAGTCTCTCTCCAGAGAGTAGCAGAGTGGTGCGGTTTCAATGAAACAAATTCTAAAAGTTGGGTGCAAGTAGAAAACTTTCTGGCAGCGGAAGAGAACTTGGGTAGCTGTTGTTGGGATATCCCATCATTAAAGCAATCGGTTATCTCCAAACTATCCACCACAAACGAAACTTATAAAGATTGGAGATACATACTTAAAACTTACAAAAATATCTCTACCAAATTTTCACCCCTCACGAAATTACTACTAAATACAGACTTCCCTCCAGGTCTCAACAAACATATGATAACACCCCTATCTCTAGAATCCCCATCTTCATGATCACAGAAAAAGGCAAGTTAAAAACTAAACAACAACTCAATGATTTGAGAATACCATTTTTCTCCTCCTGGTTTCGATACCATCAAACCAGACATTTTATATACTCACACAGAAATAAGTCAGATTTTATTAGACAGCCAACGCAATTTGAACAGGCTTGCATGTCTGGTGGGAAATCCCTGAAGTCCATATCTAATCTATATAAAATAGTCATAAATAATAGGTTTCCCAACCTTCCAACTTATACAAAAAGCTGGGACAAGGAAATGGGAACTAATACTTCACCCAAAGCTTGGTACTGTAGATTCAGAAGCTTACCAAAGTCTGCCCATTCTTCCAAAGCCAAAGAAACTAATATCAAAATATTCATGAGGTGGTATCTAACCCCTGCAAAAATAAATTATATATTCAAAAAATGCTCCAACATATGCTGGAGATGCGGGGACCAGATTGGTAATATGAGCCATATCTGGTGGAAATGTGATCCTATAAATGTTTTTTTGGGGAAAAATCTTTGTAGAAATTAACGCGGTATTACACACACAACTGATCCCAAACCTAGAAATAATTTATCTATCCGAAATTCCTCAAATCTCATGCAAGATTAGAAGGCAATTATTCCTAATAATGATCAATGTAGCTAAACAAATGATACCTAGAAACTGGAAGACACCTACAATCCCAAATATTAATGAGTGGTCTGCATTGGTAGATGCAGACCTCATACTTGAAAGATTTTACTACCTTAAAGGTGGAAAGATGGACTTATATGAGGACATGTTATTTCTGTGGGAATCATATAAATATAGATTAAGAAATAACTCGTAAAGTTCTTGTTTACGTTATCAGATAGGGAGATGGACGAGGGGGTCCTGGGTGTTCATGAGCTAGGGTCATAATCCTGTCTTACCGTCCTGATTTGAACATGTTTTAAGTGACTTAATGTTAGAAATGCTGTATAATAATTTACATCCATTTTGGTCCTGTATTCATAAATGTCTATGATGTCCTGTTTGTCTTAAATTGAAAATAAATAAAAACATATTTAAAAAAAAACAAAAAAAACTCTGTATGAATAATATCCAGCTTTTAGTGACTGACCCGCTGTCCTTAACATCAGTTATTAGTAATACTATAGCAGGATTGAACAGGGGACAATGGACAAATGAGTGGTAAGACCAACTGTACATCAATACAAACCAAGGAGCTTATTAACCAAACAAAATAACTAATTCCCCATTCCTGCACCTTTTTGTTTGGTGCCAAACTGTATAAACAAATTGATTTAGCTAAGCAATCATTTGTTTTTCATCAGTTTGTCAAATAATGTATTCGGCTGTTCGTATATAAATAAACTCGATGCATTTGTCCAAAGCCCGAATGCACATCTGTAATTTTAAACAACTTTCCAATTTTCTTCTATGATCAATTTTTTTCTTTCGCCTAGAGTTCTGCGTTAGCCGTCAAAAGCAGCGTTAAGGGCTCCTAACGCTGCTTTTTACTGCCCACTGGTATTTAGAGTCAGCCAGGAAAGGGTCTAATGCTCACTTCCAAGCCGCGACTTTTCCATACCGCAGATCCCCTTACGCCAATTGCGTATCCTATCTTTTCAATGGGATCTTCCTAACACTGGTATTTAGAGTCTTGGCTGAAGTGAGCGATAGAGCCTCTACCGACAAAACTCCATCCGCAGAAAAAAGTCAGTAGTTAAGAGCTTTATGGGCTAACGCCGGTTTATAAAGCTCTTAACTACTGTGCTCTAAGTACACTAACACCCATAAACTACCTATATACCCCTAAACCGAGGTCCCCCCACATTGCCACCACTCTAATAAATATTTTTAACCCCTAATCTGCCGAACGCACACCGCCGCCACCTACATTATCCCTATGTACCCCTAATCAGCCAATCAGATTGAGCTCGCATTCTATTGGCTGTTCCGATCAGCCAATAGAATGCAAGCTCAATCTGATTGGCTGATTGGATCAGCCAATCGGATTGAACTTGAATCTGATTGGCTGATTCAATCAGCCAATCAGATTTTTCCTACCTTAATTCCGATTGGCTGATAGAATCCTATCACCCAATCGGAGTTCGAGGGACGCCATCTTGGATGACGTCACTTAAAGGAACCTTCATTCGTCGGTAGTCGTCGGTGAAGAAGGATGTTCTGCTCCGGAGGTCTTGAAGATGGAGCCGCTCCTCGTCGGATGGATGAAGATAGAAGATGCCGCTTGGATGAAGATGTCTGCCGGTCCAGATGTCCTCTTCTGCCCGGATAGGATGACGACTTCTGCCGCTCCGGATGTCTTCTTTTGGTCCATCGGATGAAGAGTTCGGCCCGGTTGGGTGAAGACGACTCAAGGTAGGGAGATCTTCAGGGGGGTAGTGTTAGGTTTATTTAAGGGGGGTTTGGGTTAGAGTAGGGGTATGTGGGTAGTGGGTTGTAATGTTGGGGGGTGGTATTGTGTTTTTTTTACAGGCAAAAGAGCTGATTTCTTTGGGGCATGCCCCGCAAAAAGCCCTTTTAAGGGCTGGTAAGGTAATAGAGCTGTTAACTATTTTAATTTAGATTAGGGTAGGGAATTTTTTTATTTTGGGGGGCTTTGTTATTTTATTAGGGGGCTTTGAGTAGGTGTAATTAGCTTAAAATTCTTGTAATCTTTTTTTATTTTTTGTAATTTAGTGTTTGGTTTTTTTGTAATTTAGTTTAGTTTATTTAATTGTATTTAATTGTAGGTATTGGTAGTAAATGTATTTAATTTATTTATTGATAGTGTAGTGTTAGGTTTAATTGTAACTTAAGTTAGGATTTATTTTACAGGTAATTTTGTAATTATTTTAACTAGGTAGCTATTAAATAGTAAATAACTATTTAATAGCTATTGTACCTAGTTAAAATAAATACAAAGTTCCCTGTAAAATAAATATAAATCCTAAAATAGCTACAATATAATTATTTGTTATATTGTAGCTATATTAGGGTTTATTTTACAGGTAAGTATTTAGTTTTAAATAGGAAGACTTTAGTTAATAATATTTAATTTATTTTGTTAGATTAAAATTATATTTAACTTAGGGGGGTGTTAGGGTTAGGGTTAGACTTAGCTTTAGGGGGTTAATACATTTATTAGAGTAGCGGCGAGGTCCAGTCGGCAGAGTAGGGGTTAATACTTGAAGTTAGGTGTCTGCGATGTTAGGGAGGGCAGATTAGGGGTTAATACTATTTAATATAGGGTTTGTGAGGCGGGAGTGCGGCAGATTAGGGGTTAATAAGTGTAAGTAGGTAGCGGCGACGTTATTGGCGGCAGATTAGGGGTTAATAAATATAATATAAGGGTCGGCGATGTTAGGGGCAGCAGATTAGGGGTACATAGGTATAATGTAGGTTGCGGCGGTGTATGGAGCGGCAGATTAGGGGTTAATAATATAATGCAGGGGTCAGCGATAGTGGGGACGGTAGATTAGGGGTTAATAAGTGTAAGGTTAGGGGTGTTTAGACTCGGGGTACATGTTAGAGTGTTAGGTGCAGACTTAGAAAGTGTTTCCCCATAGGAAACAATGGGGCTGCGTTAGGAGCTTAACGCTGCTTTTTTGCAGGTGTTAGGTTTTTTTTCAGCCCAAATTGCCCCATTGTTTCCTAGGGGGAAATCGTGCACGAGCACGTTTTTCCAGCTAGCCGCTACCGTAAGTTGAAGTGGCGGTAAATATGCCTGTATGCTCCCTTTTTGGAGCCTAACGCAGCCCTTCAGAGAACTCTAAATACCAGCACTGTTTATAAGCAGCACTAGAAAAAAAACACGCGTAGCTAACGCACCCCTTTGGCCGCAAAACTCTAAATCTAGGCGTTTGTTTTTTGGGTATCCTATATTGAACAGCAGGAAGGTAAGCTCAGGAGAGTGCATGTGTCTGCAGCACTTTATGGCAGCAGTTTTGCAAGAATGTTATACATTACCAAGAACCCTAGATGGCAGCACTTTTTCCGGTCATGGTAGTGCTGTACACAGGTGCATGCTACTTATCTAGATATCTCTTCATCAAAGAATAATAATAAGAAAAAAAAGCAAATTTGATTATAGAACCAAATTGGAATTTTTTTTTAAATAGTTTGCTTTGTTTTCCATGTGCTTTTAACTCATTAAGCCCAATGCTCATAGGTACTACGTCACAGAGTACTTTGCTCAGCGTACCCTGTTGATGTAGTACCTATGTCCAACCTTCATATGGTAAAGAAAAACTGATCATTCTTCCTTTACCAAATAACAGCAGTAGTTGTGTGTAAATATTTTCAGTGAGAAACACAAACGGCTAGATTACTAGTCTTGCGTTAGGCTTAAAAAGCAGTGTTCGCCGGTCCCAACGCTGCTTTTTAACGCCCACTGGTATTACGAGTCTTGCAGGTACAGATGTACCGCTCACTTTTTTGACCAGACTTGGAAATACCGCAAATCCACTTACGTCAATCGCGTATCCTATTTTTTCAATGGGACTTGCATAGCACCAGTATTACGAGTCTGCCAAAAAGTGAGCAGTAGACCCTCTCCTGTCAAGACTGGTACCGTACACTACAACGCCGTAGCATAAAACTCTTAACTAAAGTGCTAAGAAGTACACTAACACCCATAAACTACCTATTATCCCCTAAACCGAGGCTTCCCCACATCGCAAACACTAAAATAAATTTTTTAACCCCTAATCTGCCAAAACGGACATCGCCGCCACTATAATAAATATATTAACCACTAAACCGCCGCACTCCTGACTCGCAAACATTAGTTAAATATTATTAACCCCTAATCTGCCGGCCCTAACATCGCCGACACCTACCTACATTTATTAACCCCTAATCTGCCGCCCCCAACGTTGCCGCCACTATTCTAAATGTATTAACCCCTAAACCTAAGTCTAACCCTAATACCCCCTAACTTCAATATAATTTAAATAAATATAAATAAAATTACTATGATTAACTATATTATTCCTATTTAAAACTAAATACTTACCTATAAAATAAACCCTAAGCTAGCTACAATATAACTATTAATTACATTGTATCTAGTTTAGGGTTTATTTTTATTTTACAGGCAAGTTTGTATTTATTTTAACTAGGTAGAATAGTTACTAAATAGTTATTAACTATTTAATAAACTACCTAGTTAAAATAAATACAAAAGTACCTGTAAAATAAAACCTAACCTAATTTACAATTACACCTAACACTACACTATAATTAAATTAATTCCCTAAACTAAATACAATTAAATACAATTAAATCAAATTAGCTAAAGTACAAAAAACAAACAAACACTAAATTACAGAAAATAATAAACAAATTACAAGATTTTTAAACTAATTACACCTAATCTAATCCCCCTAACAAAATAAAAAAGCCACCACAAAATAAAAGAAATCCCTACCCTACACTAAATTACAAATAGCCCTTAAAAGGGCCTTTTGCGGGGCATTGCCCCAAAGTAATCAGTTCTTTTACCTGAAAAAAAAATTACAAATCCCCCCCCAACATTAAAACCCACCACCCACACAACCAACCCTACTCTAAAACCCACCCAATACCCCCTTAAAAAACTTAACACTAACCCCTTGAAGATCACCTTACCAGGAGAAGTCTTCACCCAACCGGGCCGAAGTCCTCAACGAATCCGGCAGAAGTGGTCCTCCAGACGGGCAGAAGTGGTCCTCCAGATGGGCAGAAGTCTTCATCCAGACAGCATCTTATTTCTTCATCCATCCGGCGCAGAGCCGGTCCATTTTCAAGACATCCGACGCGGAGAATCCTCTTCTTTCCACGGTGACTGAAGAATGAAGGTACCTTTAAGTGATGTCATCCAAGATGGCGTCCATTCAATCCTATTGGCTGATCCAATCAGCCAATAGGATTGAGCTTGCATTCTATTGGCTGAATGGAACAGCCAATAGACTGCCAGCTCAATCCTATTGGCTGATTGCATCAGGCAATATGATTTTTTCTACCTTAATTCTGATTGGCTGATAGAATTCTATCAGCCAATCGGAATCTAAGGGACGCCATCTTGGATGACGTCACTTAAAGGAACCTTCATTCAGCAAGAAGACGTCGGAAGAAGAGGATGCTCCGTGCCGGATGTCTTGAAGATGGTGCCGCTCCTCGTCAGATGGATGAAGATAGAAGATGCCGTCTGGATGAAGACTTCTGCCCGTCTGGAAGACCACTTCTGCCCATCTGGAGGATCACTTCTGCCAGCTTTGTTGAGGACTTTGGCCCGGTTGGGTGAAGACTTCTCCCGGTAAGGTGATCTTCAAGGGGTTAGTATTAGGTTTTTTAAGGGGGTATTGGTGGGTTTTAGAGTAGGGTTGGTTGTGTGGGTGGTGGGTTTTAATGTTGGGGGGGCGTTTGTCATTTTTTTTACAGGTAAAAGAGTTGATTACCTTGGGGCAATGCCCCGCAAAAGGCCCTTTTAAGGGCTATTTGTAATTTAGTGTAGGGTAGGGCTTTTTATTATTTTGGGGGGGGCTTTTTTATTTTGTTAGGGGGATTAGATTAGGTGTAATTAGTTTAAAAATCTTGTAATTTGTTTATTATTTTCTGTAATTTAGTGTTTTTTTTTTGTACTTTAACTAATTTAATTTAATTGCATTTAGTTTAGGGAATTAATTTAATTATAGTGTAGTGTTAGATGTAATTGTAACTTAGGTTAGGTTTTATTTACAGGTTCTTTTGTATTTATTTTAACTAGGTAGTTTATTAAATAGTTAATAACTATTTAGTAACTATTCTACCTAGTTAAAATAAATACAAACTTGCCTTTAAAATAAAAATAAACCTTAAACTAGATACAATGTAATTATTAGTTATATTGTAGCTAGCTTAGGGTTTATTTTATAGGTAAGTATTTAGTTTTAAATAGGAATAATTTAGTTAATGATAGTAATTTTATTTATATTTATTTAAATTATATTGAAGTTAGGGGGTGCTAGGGTTAGACTTAGGTTTAGGGGTTAATAAATTTAGAATAGTGGCGGCGACGTTGGGGGCCGCAGATTAGGGGTTAAAACATGTTGGTAGGTGGCGGCGATGTTAGGGACGGCAGATTAGGGGTTAATAATATTTAACTAATGTTTGTGAGGCGGGAGTGCGGCGGTTTAGGGGTTTATATGTTTATTATAGTGGCAACGACGTTGGGGGCGGCAGATTAGGGGTTAAGAAGTGTAGGTAGGTTGCGGCGACATTGGGGAAGGCAGATTAGGTGTTAATAAATATAATGTAGGTGTCGGCGATGTTGGGGGCATCAGATTAGGGGTTCATAAGTATAGTGTAGGTGGCGGCGGTGTCCGGAGCGGCAGATTAGGGGTTAATAATATAATGTAGGTGTCGGCAATGTCGGGGGCTGCAGATTAGGGGTTAATAAGTGTAAGATTAGGGGTGTTTAGACTCAGGGTTCATGTTAGGGTGTTAGGTGTAGACATAAAATGTATTTCCCCATAGGAATCAATGGGGCTGCGTTAAGGAGTTTTACGCTGTTTTTTGGCAGGTGTTAGACTTTTTTTTTCAGCCGGCTCTCCCTGTTGATTCCTATGGGGAAATCGTGCACGAGCACGTTACACCAGCTCACCGCTAAGGTAAGCAGCGCTGGTATTGGAGTGCGGTAAGGTGCAAAATTTTCCTCAGCGCTCACTTCTTGTCTGGGTTGTGAAAACCCGTAATACCAGCGCTGTCTGTAAGTGAGCGGTGAGCATAAACTGCTCGTTAACACCGCACAGCCTCTAACGCCAAACTCGCAATCTAGCCGAAAGCTTGTGAAAAAGATAATGATTTTTTTTTAATATAATCACATTTGGTGGCGAAATAATGGCATGAAACATACCAAAATGGGCCTCGATCAATATATTGGGTTGTCTACTAAAACCAAATATATAGTTTTGATGGGTAAATAAATTTTAAAAAAACAAGGCTATATTTTTGTTTAAATGGAGTGGACGCAAAACTTCTAAAAATTATCCGGTAATTTGGGCAAATTTTTCTCTAATATTCCAGATCCTTAAGGGGTTAAGCTTGTAAAGTCTGCAAATTTTCACTTTTAATTCTAAGAATTTGAAAACCCACAAGTTATTGAATATTGGAGCATTTTATAGAAGGTAATGTTAAAGTGACTGCTTATAGTTACAAGCCCTGGTCCCTCTATGGTGTGCATGTGTGTGTGTGCGCACATATTTCAGAGAGAGCACACACAGCTTTCAAAAGTGTGCACAAGAGTTGCTGGCATGGGTTTTTTTGGTATTTTTTTTTTTAAAATGGGGATGGCTCTGGGCACCAGAACGAGGTGCATCTTGTAACCAGCTGCAGGACTAGCGCTGGCAGTTCAATGGCTATTTATTTTACATTTTTAGCACTGGCTACCCTATCCCCTCTCTCTTAAATCTAGGGTGGGTGTTTGTATTTGTCTGATAGTGTATGTATCTGTTTGTGACAGAGTGTGAGTGTAAGAGTACATATCTGTTAATGAGAGTGTATATGTGTGTGAGAGAGAGTCTGTATGTGTGTGTGTGGGGGGGGGAGAGAGTGTGTATCTCTGTGTGTGAGAAATATTCTACATCTTTGTGTGAGAGTGTAATAACGTATTTCTGACTAGAGTGTACATTATTGAGTTTATACGAGAGAATATATCTGTGTGTGTGTGTGTAACTATTTGTGTGAGAGTGTATGTGTGTGTGAGATTGTGTGTCTGTATCTGTGTGTGTGTTTGAGTGTGTGTATCTGTGTGTGAGTGTGTGACTGAGAGTTTATGTGTGCAGATGTATGAGAGAGAGTGTATCTGTGTGTGTGTGTGTATCTGTGTAAATGTGTGTGTGTGAGAGAGAGAGAGAGAGAGAGAGAGAGAGAGAGAGTGTATCCGTATGTGAGAGAGTGTATCTCTATGTGTATGAGAAAGAATGTGTCTGTAGCTGTGTGTTAGAGAGAGTGTGTCTGTGTGTGTGTGTTAGAGTGTATCTGTGTGTGTTAGAGAGAGTGTTTATGTGTGTGTTTGAAAGAGAGAGTATCTTTGTGTATATGTGTGAGTGTGTGTGAGAGAGAGAGAGAGAGAGAGAGAGAGAGAGAGAGAGAGAGAAAGAGAGTAACTGTGTGTGTGCGCGAGAGAGAGAGTGCATATGTGTGTGTGTGTCTGTGCATATGTATGTGAGAGAGTATCTGTGTGTGTTAGAGAGAGAGAGAAAGTGTATATCTGTGCTTGTGTGTGTGAGAGAGAGCACGTTACTACTTTTACAATATGTTCAAGTCTGAAAACAAGAAAACAAGAATAGTGAGCACTCACATTTGAGTCCCTTGAACATAAATTGCACAGCTCAAAAAACTTAGAGGGAACATTGGTTACAACTGCAATTTTATTTTAAAGTAAAAAATTCCTCCATAAGTATTAAATGGAAAGTCTACTCCAGAATTATTATTAAATAAAAAGAGAGAAGCGCTCAACCTGGGAGCGAACAATAGCATAATAGCTTGTTCTATGGCTTGTTGCCACCCAAGAAACAGCCTCTTTTTGCTGAACAGAAATTTTGCTTCAGAACTTTCCTGAAGCATATCAGTCTGATCCTGACTTCACAGTACAGTCCAGCCCCGAAATACCAGGCAATCCCTCTCTGAACAAGAGAAACGGCAAAACCCCAGACGTATGTTTTGTAATTCTTTTATTAGAAAAATAATCATATATGCATATATACAAAATAAAATCATAATAACAAATGCAAACAAAATATCTCTTGTTACAAAACAAATTAAATATTGATCCAAACTTTTGTCATTCAAAATGCAAACATAAAACTTAAATAATCAAACAGGTATAAAATGAAACATAATTCAAATACAGACAGAAACAAACTGGAGGGGGGAAAAAAGAAAATGTAAAAACTAAATAATCCAATCCTTCCACTTCTTTGTCTTCCAGATGCCTTCAGAACCTATTTCCCCATATCGCCTCCTATCAAAATAAAAAACAACTTCCCAGGGATCATACCCACACAATCACCTACAGTAACTACCTCTTTCTTAAAAATCAATATATTACGCACATCCCAGAACACCTTCACACAACATACTAACAACCATATCAATCTTGCTTTCTCCTTATCCACACCACTTCCACACAAACTATACATCATCATATTGAAAGTCAAAAACTGCACTCCAGTCAGACCCTTAATCAACCTACTCAAACTTCTCCAAAGATCCCTAGCATACTCACAAGTCCAAAACAAATGAATAACACTTTCACTTTGACAACAACCATCTCTAGGACACACTTCTGAAGCCACTAAAGGATGCACTCTCTGAAAATCCCTTATCGGCAAACACTTATGCACACTCAGAAAGCACTTAGGAGGTGAAAGGATCTCCTATGATAGAATACACATATAGCACTCAAAAAGTCTCAAGTGCATAGATAACTATTGAGTGTGATCTCACATTATGATCACAACTAGTAATGGTTGTAAGTATCTTGAATTCCAAATCTCAGAAAGAGAAGAAAGGGGTGGAAAATAATTCTTTAAAATTTAGCTTTTAATAAATTTTATTGTGTTAAAATTAAAGGGAAACAATTACTTTAAAAACACACACACAGAACTACTTTTGCTATGATCATACACTTGTGTGCAACAGTAATAAAGATGGGATATTATCACCAGGAGGGTCAAATGAAAAATGTTCAGATAAATAACTGAACAATGTTGAGCAACATTACTCAAAAGCTGATATTGGTGATAGTATTAATTAAATAACAGAGATTGTTTCTTTGAATAAGTGTATAGAGGGAGATTTATAAGATCCACTTTAGAAAAGAGAAATATCAGTGTAGATACAATCGGCTAGATTACGAGTTTTTGTCGGTAAGGCTGTGCGATGCTAACAAGCCTTTTTTTCTTACCGCTCACTTAAGCCAACGCTGGTATTACAAGTTTTCTTCAAGCCGACGTTAGCCTCAGAAAAGTGAGCTTAGAGCAAAATGTTATTTCCCCATAGGAAACAATGGGGCTGAGCAAAAAAGCAGCGTTCAGCTCCAAACGCAGCCCCATTGTTTCCTTTGGGGAAATGAATTTTATGTCTGCACCTAACACCCTAACATGAACCCCAAGTCTAAACACCCCTAATCTTACACTTATTAACCCCTAATCTGCTGCCCCCGACATCGTCGCCACCTACATTATATTATTAAGCCCTAATCTGCCGCTCCGGACACCGCCGCCACCTACATTATACTTATGAAACCCTAATCTACTGCCCCCAACATCGCCGAACTCTACATTATATTTATTAACCCCTAATCTTTCCCCCCAATGTCGCCGCAACTATATTAAATTTATTAACCCCTAATCTGCCACCGCCAACATCACCGCCACTATAAATTTATTAACCCCTAAACCTAAGTCTAACCCTAACACCCCCAAACTTAAATATAATTTAAATACATCTAAATAAATTTACTACAATTAAATACATTATTCCTATTTAAAACTAAATACTTACCTTTAAAATAAACCCTAAACTAGCTACAATATAACTAATAGTTACATTGTAGCTAGTTTAGGATTCATATTTATTTTACAGGCAACTTTGTATTTATTTTAACTAGGTAGAATAGTTATTAAATAGTTATTAACTATTTAATAACTACCTAGTTAAAATAAGTACAAATTTACCTGTAAAATAAATCCTAACCTAAATTACAATTACACCTAACACTACACTATCATTAAATTAATTACATAAATTACCTACAATTAACTACAATTAAATTAAATAAACTAAAGTACAAAAAAAAACAAAAACACTAAATTACAGAAACTAATTACACCTAATCTAATCCCCCTAATAAAATAAAAAAGCCCCCCAAAATAATAAAATTCCCTACCCTATACTAAATTACAAATAACCCTTAAAAGGGCCTTTTGCGGGGCATTGCCCCAAAGTAATCAGCTCTTTTACCTGTAACAAAAATACAATACCCCCCCAACATTGAAACCCACCACCCACACACCCAACCCTACTCTAAAACCCACCCAATCCCCCCTTAGAAAAACCTAACACTACCCCCTTAAGGATCACCCTACCTTGAGCCATCTTCACCCAGCCGGGCACAAGTGGACGTCCAAAGGGGCAGAAGTCTTCATCTAATCCGGCCAGAAGAGGACCTCCAGAAGGGCAGAAGGCTTCATCCAGGTGGCGTCTTCTATCTTCTTCCATCCGGAGCGGAGCGGGTCCATCTTGAAGACATCCGACGCGGAGCATCCTCTTCCATCCGACGGCGACTGAAGAATGAAGGTTCCTTTAAGTGATGTCATCCAAGATGGCGTCCCTTCATTCCGATTGGCTGATAGAATCCTATCAGCCAATCGGAATTAAGGTAGGAAAAACAGCCAATAGAATGCAAGGTCAATCCTATTGGCGGTGGCAGATTAGGGGTTAATACATTTAATAGGCTATGTGGGCTATGGCAGTTTAGGGGTTAATACTTGAATAGGTTTATTGTGTTGTGGGTTAATGGCGGATTAAGAGTTAATAGTTTTAAGAGGTAGTTTGCGATGTTGGGGTTGGCGGATTTAGGGGTTAATAATTTAGTTATTACTTGCGGTGTGGGTTTGATGGCGGATATAGGGGTTAATAGTTTAAATAGGCATGTTGCGTTGTGGGGAGTTGTCGGTCTAGGGGTTAATACATTTAATATTAGTAATGAGGGGGGGATTGCGGATATAGGGGTTTTACGTGTCGGGCTTATTTTTGGGAGGCGTGTTAGACTTTTACGGGAGATTTGTTATTTTCTTTACTTTTCTTAGGCGCCGGCAGTTTCTAAAGTGCCGTAAGTCACTGGCGACTCCAGAAATTTGTATTCACGCTCATTTCTGGACATTGCTAGTTTATCCTACTTACGGCACTTTAGGAACTGCTGGCGGGGTTTATGTAATACCCCGATGTGCGAGATGAAATTATGGACGGACGGACGGCACAGGTTCCCACGCTTGCGCCAAAACCTGCACCGTATATTTGATCGCGCCCATGGCCTTTAAAACAATACAAAATAAATACATGCCAACATGCAAGCTTTTACATGGTTTTTAAACAGATTGCTGTATTTTCCATAGGTGTAAAATACTCATCCATATACTGTAAGGAATTACGAGTCATTATGACTTATATTTCATTATGAATAGGCATGAAAATACCATATGGCTTGTCATGTATGGATGTGTATTGCAGCAAAATATGCATGCACTCACACTTGAATTTTGCTATACATATTATTGTATCTATTAATCGAATTATAGGGATGTCAAACAGTCTGTTTCTTTGTAATAAACAAAGCACTGAGCTGTGTCTTATACTTAATAGAAATAATTGCAATATGTATTATTAATCTATTTAAATATAATTTACCTTTTATTTATTTGTACCCTACATTTGTGCTTGTCCTTTACTTCCTGTCACAGCCTTACAAGGAGGAGGGAGCCTCTGCAGGAAGGTTTATCTTAGCCTAATGGTCACTATTAAAGGGACCGTCAACACTAAAATTGTTATGGTTTAAAAAGATAAATAACGCATTTGCTACCCATTTCCCAGCTTTGCACAACCAACATTGTTATAGTAATATACTTTATAATTTTTAAACCTCAAAACTTTTGCCTGTTTCTAATCCACTACAGACAGTCTCTTATCACATGTTTTATTTGCTTTTGACCACAAGAGACTGCTAATTCACGTGAGCCATATAGATAACATTTTGCTCATGCCTGGGGAGTAAGTAATATAATTACATAGCAATTAGTGCTGTGTAAGCACAACACAACACTAATTGGCTAAAATGCAAGTTAATAGATAATAAATAAAAATTAATGGGATCAGGGGGCTGTCAGAAAATGCTTAGATATAAGGTAATCACAGAGGTAAAAAGTATATTAATATAACTGTGTTGGTTATGCAATACTGGGGAATGGGTAATAAAGGGATTATCTAACTTTTAAAAAAAAAAATCTGGTGTAGACTGCCCCTTTAAGTGAATAGACTAGATAACAGGGAGTCAGACTTGCTCATGCTTAGCTCACTCAAATATAATTTGTTTCAACTATGTCAGCTCCCATATCACACTAAGGGGCAGATAATTTGTAAGTGCTCATTATGTAAGAAAACAAGTAAGTTGTTTGCTGTTTTTATCACAATTTGATTATTTTAAGGTTTACTTTGAATTAACATATTTACTGAAGTAGCACTGTTTAATAACCCCATGATTCACACAGATTTAATTAGACATGTGCACACGCAAAAAATTTGGTCAGTCAAAAATATTCAGTTCTTAAATTTAGACAGATTCAGGTTGTCAGAATTTCGTTTGCAGTCCCATTTGGTTGAACAAAATATTCAGATAAGAATTTTGTTTGAAACGAAATTCATTCAATGGCATTAATTCCTATGGAAAGCCCACAGAACATTCCTTTTAGCAACAAAATTACACTGCTAGGAAATGCCAACAATCAAAAATGCAGTGCTAACTGTAACACGAGAACATACAGGAATTAGAACAGTTTTTACAAAAAGAATTCAAACAATAAATTGAAATGAAAAGTATTTGATAATTATAGTAATATCAATTATTCACTAGTACTACCTTTTCCCACTACCCTATTGTCTCCCCACTTCTAATCTTCCATTTCACCCCACAACAACTTTTCAGTACAATCTTACTTATATCAAATCCCTCATGCTAAACTACCCAAATTCCTCACTTTCTCACACACCTGCTCCTTAGCAAGTTTGTAGTTAATTTTTCTTGCAGACTCAATTCAGAGAATGGCAGAAGCAGGAGAGGCAGCACCAGTAGAGTTACTGAACTTAGTAGAACTCTAATTACAATACATAAACCTCAAAATACAGCCTCAAGTGAGGAGGACAAACATGTTTACAACAGTTCCCTAAGGATTTGTCCTTGATGGATGAAGACTACCATGGAGCAGGAAGGGCAGGAGCAGAGTTTCTGTACTAGGTATTCTATAAAGTACATTAACCTCAAAAATACACATCCAGGAGAGGAGAAGGACAAACATGCCTAGAGCCCCTTGGCTCCATGAGGATTTGGCATTAATGGTTAATGACCACCATGGAGCAGGAAGTGCAGGATCCAGAGTAGCAGCAGCACCAAACTTACTGAACTAGGTAGACCTCACAGTACATAAACTTCAAAAATATACCTCCAGGGGAGGGGGAGAGCAAACACATGCCTATAGCACCTTCGATACACCAGCCAGCAGTTCCCTGAGAAATTGGCATTGATGGATGATGAACAGACACCACAGAGCAGGAAGGGAAGGATCAGGATTAGGAACCATTTCAAAATCAATCAGTGTCAAAGCTAAGGGCAGGTTAAGCTAGCTTTGGAATGCTAAATCTGAGAAATGCTCCATGTGCAGCAGTGACATTTGTGAGCGCATATGATTCAGTATATTAGCAGTTAATAAAAACATCCACTCACTTTGCACGATGGTTGAGGGAAAAGAGAGGAGCTCCTGAGCTATTTAGCCAATGCAGGCCACACAATTCTCTTATCATCCCAATAGCTCAGAGGGTCTGCTGTAGGGGGAAAAGGAGGTTCGCAAAGATATGCTTTTACCATATCTGAGGCACTTGTATTTCCCTTTTAGTGGGTCCCACCAAACAGTCTACTGTCTGTAACCAAAATGCAAATGCTCCACTCATCTGTGTTGTACAGCTGCTGGGCCTGGGAGGTGTTGAAAAAAAAATGACATCTGCCTCCTGCTGATGTACTTTTCCCTCACAAAGCATGCCCCCCTTTTCTTGGCCCTCCAATGTGGCAGGTTATCAGTTTAGAGAGTTATTTTCCCATTCTCCTGCTCCTGCCTTAGAAGCTGACTGACTTTAACTCTGGTGGAATTGTCCTACAATCCTTGTGCACTGTTGAAGTATAGTTGCTAACCAAAAATTGCCTTCAGGGATAGCAGCATTTACCTACAGGTGGAGGGGGTGAGCTAAACAACAAACTGATAAAGTCAACCTCATATTGGATGCTCTGTTGGTGACAACAAACCCCATTTCCACTTTGGTGCCTGCCCACTCTCCTACCCACTCTGCCACCATCCTCCTAAAACTCTGCAATATATTGTCAGCAGTATGCTAGTCATCCCACACCTTGGCAGGTAGTCAGAATGATTGGTAGCCCTGCTGATCTACATACCCACTCCTGATTGACCAGAGCTGTCTGACGCTTCACCACTGCTAGCATTAGCACTACCCTGTGGCCCAGCACAAGCCCTGGGCTGCCACCAGTGTGCTATCAGGGAGAGGAAGGCATGATGAACATTAGTAGCACTCCATAAGTTGGCGGTAAAGTGAACCCAATGTCCAGCAACCTTCACCAACTCCTCCTTCAACACTGCAATAAATGAACAGTAGAGTGAGGGGACTACACTCCTGCTGAAAGTGCTACATGAAGGCAAGAGGTAGTGGGGAGCAACTGCTTCCATCAACTTCTTGAAAAGCATAGTGAAGGACTCACCACAGACAACTACCAGCTGACTTATTATACCGAATAGTGCAGCCAGAGAATATTCAGGTAAACGAATGTCCCTTAATATTCAGAACGAAAATTTAATCCTAAACAACATTTCCTTCCCTGCACATGTCTAACTCAGATAGAGTACACAATTTAAATATCTTTCCAATTCACTGCCATTATCTAAATGTGCACAATCATTTTATAAGCACACTTTATGAGGCACCAGCTCCTACTGAGCATGTACAAGATTCACAGGATATACATATATGCATTTTGTGATTGGCTGATGGCTGTCACATGATGCATTGGGAAGGGAAATGTAACTAACTGACATTTGTCAGAAAAAAATCTACTACTCATTTTAACGTCAAGCTAACTGCTTTTGCACTCATTTTTTTGATGCATCTTTTGGTTATTTTTAGTCGTACTTTAATGCCTGACTTGCTGGCCCTCCATCAATTGTTTAGTAATGCTCTGTCATGATTGGACAGAAGAAGTTGTATACATGAATGGCCCTGTACATCAATGCAAACGAATGAGCTGATTTGTAAAACAATCTCAGTTCCTTCCCCCTTTCCTGTGTTCTCTGACCCTTTTTTTGGCACAGAAAAAGCCGTACAAAAACTAAACAAATGCAATTAATAAGCACAAAAAATTCTGTTACTTGTCCATTTCAGTCCTATTTCCATACGTCTGCTCATTATGCGGACGAATGGGTAAAAATTTAGACAAACATGTATCTAGATTTAATTTTAGATATGTAAAATACAACCATTTGTAATTGTACTATACATATAGGGAATCTGTGGTACTTTAATTAAATAGCAATGTAACCTACAGTCTTTCTTCTTCATCCTTTTTTATATTTGCTTACTCTCATTAACTTCTAAATTCACTGCTGTTATTCACCATGTTTTCTGTTTTTAAAAAGACCAAATTTATGGAAAATAAACAATTTCTCTTCATGGATTCTCTAAATGTTTATTTGCACATTCTTCATTCCTGTTACAAAGTGCTGCCAAGACACATTGCAAATGAGGCTAAAATTACAAGTTGCTATAATTGGAAAGGCTAATGTATCCAATTCTAGTAACGATCCAAACCATAGACTTAAAATCACGAAATTGGAAACTGCATTAAATAATGAAATGCACCACTGGTTAGACATTCAACTTCTTCATAAGTATATAAACAGCAATGCTATTCCCAGAGGTCTTTGCATCATTAGAAATGTCAGCTTTCAACATGAACAATTGAAAGAAATTGTGACAATACCTTTGCAAATTATTTCATAGTTATATTACATTCCTCAAATATTGGCATGATGTCTGCTTTTCTGCAGAAAAGCAAATTGAGGAAATCAAATAAAAAATTTGAATTATAATTAACATTTACTGCAAATATTGAGCTGGATCTTAGTGGAGCCATACAAATAAATAAATAAATAAAATATAAAGACAGCATTTTTTCATAGTGACTTTTAAGGCTGCATCCTAAAGTATCATCTTAATTATAGACGTTGAAAGATATGTGCAAGTCATAGCTTTGTTTGAAGTGGTTACAATTACGGGTAGTAAATTGTAGTTCTTAAAAGGAAAAAGGTTGTGCTTCAGAGTACGTTGCCAAGCAACAATTCACTGCAAATATTGTAGAAGATTTTAGACATTTTCTTAATATAATTTGGCTAATGTTAGCTGTAGATTAGAGATAGGAAAATACACGCACAAAAACACACATATAGAAGTGCATATATTTTATTTCAGTACAAAGATACACTCACTCATGTACATTTACAATTAGCCTCCTTTTACCCTTCAATGAACAAAATATTTGACATACATGTGAAAATATATATGCAAAACAATTGGGAACAGAATTCCCTGGAGAGAAATGCTTTGTTAGCACTCTTTGCCCAGACTGGTTGTGGATGCAGAAAATATAACTTTTATTTGAACTTTTAAAAGATGGGTGAACACAACAAATTAAAATCCCTATCATGAGCAATTGTGATGTAAAAGTATCAATGTGTCCCTATAATATGGCTATTGGGCATTTCTACATTGTTATCAAGTCAGGTGACACAATAGTATTGGTGAAAGATTCTCTATATACAGGATTCCTCGTTATTAGTAGACTATAAAAATCTATATAACCTCAATCTCAATTTCCTCTGAGTACTATCCGTTCATGAGTGATGTTGGATTATACCATACACCCCCTCATGTACAAATAAGATATAACTCTCAGTTAATATTTGTCTTATTAATATACATAAATTGGTTATATATATGCACATGAATTGGTTATATGTATGTGTGTTTTTGTGTTGAACCACATGTATTTTCAATGGATCAAATATATCTGGACAACATTGTGTCAATTGTGGACTATAAGACTTGAATGAAGTTAACTTCAATTAATACATAGACAACACATATTTCCAGAGGAACGCATATGTTTGGGCAACAATGTATTGATTGTGGTCTTGTGGACTGTAACAATTAATTATGATTGACTTCAATAAGAAACTGATACTGATAGTATCAAGTGTCCAATGTCTAGATATTTTGTGATTTTATTGATATCAACATTGTTTCTCAATAATTATTATTATCGGTTGTTTGTAGAGCGCCAACAGATTCCGCAGTGCTATAAACAAAGGGGAGTATAAAACAATTAAGGGATAAAGTGGTTAGAGGACCCTGCCAAGAGTTGCAATGTTGTAATCCACTCTTAAGAAGGTGATCTACAAACAGCTGGGCTCTTAGGCTTACATGCTAAGGGGGTTCAGGGGATAGCAATGGAGGAGTGGAACTGGTATAAAGTAAGGTTAGCATAGGTTGTATGCATCCTTGAACAGCAGAGTCTTTAGGGAGCGCTTGAAGCTTTCAAAACTAGGGGAGAGGCTTGTGGGGTGAGGCAGAGAGCTCCACAAGATGGGAGCCAGTCTGGAGAAGTCCTGTAAACGGGAGTGCGATGAGGTAAACAGAGAGGAGGAGAGTAGGAGGTCATGAGCAGAGCGAAGGGGACGGGAGGGAGAGTATCTGGAGACAAGGTCTGAGATATAGGGGGGAGCAGTGCAGTTGAGGGCTTTGTATGCCAGAGTGAGAATTTTGTGTTTGATCCTAGAGGCAAGAGGAAGCCAGTGAAGGGACTGGCAGAGAGGAGCAGCAGATGAAGAGCGACGTGTAAGGAAGATGAGTCTGGCAGAGGCATTCAGTATGGATTGTAAAGGAGCTAGGCAGTAGGTGGGGAGCCCAGAGAGGACAGAGTTGCAGTAATCAAGGCGGGAAAGAATGAGAGAGTGGATTAAAATCTTAGTTGTGTCTTGTGTAAGGAAGTGTCTAATTTTGGAGATGTTTTTAAGGTGGAAGCGGCAGGCTTTAGCCAAGGACTGAATGTGAAGAGTGAAGGAAAGATCGGAGTCAAATGTGACCCCGAGACATCGGGTATGCGGGGTAGGGGTAATGATGGAGTTGTCGACAGTTAGAGATATTGGGGGTGGAGATTTTGGAAGAAGGGGGGAAAATGAGGAGCTCAGTTTTGGAGAGATTTAGCTTGAGGTAGTGGGAGGACATCCAGGAAGAGATGTGAGAAAGACAGTTAGTGACACGGGTTAGCAAGGAAGGAGATAAGTCTGGTGCAGAGAAGTAGATTTGGGTGTCATCGGCATACAAATGATATTGGAAACCGTGGGACTTAATTAGGGAGCCTAGTGATGATGTATAGATTGAGAAGAGAAGGGGACCAAGGACAGAGCCTTGTGGTACTCCGACAGAAAGTAATGACGGGGCAGAGGAGGCCCCAGAGAAGGCTACACTGAAGGTACGGTTTGAAAGGTAGGAAGAGAGCCACGAAAGGGCTGTGTCACAGATGCCGAAGAATTGCAGGGTTTGGAGCAAAAGAGGGTGGTCAACAGTGTCAAAGGCTGTGGACAGATCAAAGAGGATAAGCAGAGAGAAGTGACCTTTTGATTTTGCTGTAAGTAGGTCGTTGGTGACCTTAACAATAGCTGTCTCTGTGGAGTGATAGGGATGAAATCCCTATTGCAGCGGGTTAAGAAGGGAGTTTAACGTAAGGAAATGGGATAGGCGTGCATATACTAGTTTTTTGAGAAGCTTTGAAGCAAGAGGGAGGAGGGAAATAGGGTGGTAGTTGGATGGGGAGGTAGGATCAAGGGAAGGTTTTTTGAGGATAGGTGTGACCAGTGCATGTTTCATCGATGAGGGAAATGTACCAGTGCTGAGGGAGAGGTTGAAAATATGTGTTAGTATAGGGGTAAGGGTAGCAGAGAGGGAGGGGAGTAGCTGTGAGGGGATAGGGTCAAGGGGACAGGTAGTGAGGTGAGAGCGCAGTATAAGTGCCGAAACTTCTTCCTCAGTAACAGGGGAGAATGAACTAAGTTTCAGGTTATGAGGATTGTGGTTGAGTGAGAGCATTTGAGGGGGGGAGAGAATGGAATTATGTTGAGAGCTGATTTCATGTCTGATGGAGTCAATTTTGTTAATGAAGTGACTGGCAAAGTCTTGAGCTGACAGAGAAGTTGTATTAGGAAGTGTGGGAGGGCGGAGTATTGAAAGTGGAGAACAGACATTTTGGGTTTGAAGAAAGATTAGAGATAAGAGTAGAGAAGTAGTGTTGCTTGTGGAGATTAAGGGCAGAATAGTAAGAGTTCAAGATGAATTTGTAATGAAGAAAATCAGCTGAACTCCTTGATTTTCTCCAATGCCGTTCAGCAGTACGGGAACATCTGCGTAGGTACCGTGTCAGAGGAGTATGCCAGGGCTGGGGATGAGTGTGTGATTTCCGAGCAATAGTAAGAGGGGCAAATAATTGTGCTTGGTTTTATTCACTGCTAACGTTCACAATATTCTCCTTGTTAGCGCTGATTAGCGTCCATGCTAGTGTTGGATATTTATAGTTAGGTCAGACCTTACTTAAAACATTGTAGAAAGTCACAATAGCCATAATATAGGGACACATTGATACTTTTACATCAAAATTGCTCACAATAGGGATTTTAATTTGTTGTGTTCACCCATCTTTTAAAAGTTCAAATAAAAGTGCATTTTTTGCCCCCACAACCAGTCTGGGCAAAGAGTGCTAACAAAGCATTTCTCTCCAGGGAATTCTGTTCCCAATTGTTTTGCATGCTCTAACCAAATACTATAACCACTCCTCAGTAGAAAATAAAAATTGATACAGATATATAAAGTATTTCTAAGATTAAAAAACTGAGGAGATTGCCTTTATAGTGCCCTTTTACCTTTGTGTATAAAATAGTGAAAATATAAATACCTTTTACCTTTCCACCACATACCAGGAAAAAAAAGTTGGGCACACCCAGGTAAAATGTAGGAGCGCAGTGTTCTGAGCATTATAATGCACAAGTATTATATTTGTAAGAAGGTGGTAAAATGAAAGCTAAATTTACATGCAAAGTTCACATAGTCCTGTCATATAGTGTAGGTAAGAGAAGCTCCTGTGTGGATGCAGATAGCTTTTCATATTTCTGGTTTTAAAATAATTTCTACCCTTGATAATAATAATAATAATACAATGAATGATACTAATCAGGAACATAACTATTTGGGGGGGTTTTAAATGGAAAAAGTGACATTTATAAGGATGTATTATAAATATTTACAATTGATAAAGCATAGCTATAGGTCATTTTTTGTATAACCAGCTATGATATCCTACAACAGGTCTAGTCTAGTGTATTGTCCTCTACTGCTTTTCTACCTACACCACTTTAGCATCCACTTTTCTTCCCAGTATCACTTCAAGGTTCCCTCCCACCATCTCATAAATGACCACAATGAGCAACTTGTATTAGTACTAGTTTCTGATTGTTCTCTTTTTCTTTTCTAAGTTAAGAATGCATTAGTACTTATGATAGCATTCTTTTGAACTTAAATTTTACATTTTAAAAAGATAAATCAATTGTATTTTTAATAATAAATAATAAGTAATAATTACCATTTTCTTCTATTTTTTTAAGTCATTAAATGCACTACTTACATATATTCACATCATTGTAATACATTCTATAGCATGACCAATCATTTTAGATTATATTTCCTGGAGTAAATAAATTGTCTATATAATTGCATACATAAAAAGATTTTAATAATATAATATATGCTATGACCTAAATAGCCTCTTGTTGCAAAAGTACCATACTGTAAGTGTAATGTACTGGTATATATAACTATGACCTAATGTAATACCTCATGAGATATGTCTAAGTGCCTGATTGTATTTACTGTGTTATGAACAATGGCGTATTTTAGTGATGTCACTTTTTAAAGCAGACTCTTGCACTCTTTTATTTTGAATTAATAAAAATTGAATAATAATTAACTTTATTCTGTAAACCTATATACAGTATGTTTGATAAATTATATTGTTCTTACATTTTAAATAAAGTTATACAATGTCATTCAGTGAGAAACCTAAGGTTTGTGATAGCATTTGTGAAAAAGTGACCAATTTTTTTTATTTGATCGCATTTGGCGGTGAAATGGTGGCATGAAATATACCAAAATGGGCCTAGATCAATACTTTGGGAGGCCTTCTAAAATAAAATATGTACATGTCAATGGATATTCAGGGATTCTTGACAGATATCAGGGTTCCAATGTAACTAGCGCTAATTTTGAAAAAGAAATGGTTTGGAAATAGCAAAGTGCTACTTGTATTTATTGCACTATAACTTGCAAAGAAGGCAAAGAACATGTAAACATTGGGTACTTCTAAACTCAGGACAAAATTTAGAAACTATTTAGCATGGGTGTTTTTTGGTGGTTGTAAAATTTAGAAAAAGTGTGTTTTTTTTCCATTTTTTTCCTCATATTTTGTAAAAATTTTTTATAGCAAATTATAAGATATGATGAAAATAATGGTATCTTTTGAAAGTCCATTTAATGGCGAGAAAAATTGTATATAATATGTGTGGGTAAAGTAAATAAGTAAGAGGAAAATTACAGCTAAACACAAACACAGCAAAAATGTAAAAATAGCCTTGGTCCCAAACGGACAGAAAATGGAAATGTGCTGTGGTCATTAAGGGGTTAAAGGGACACTGAATCCAAAATTTTTCTTTCATGATTCAGGTAGAGCATGCAATTTTAGGCAACTTTCTAATTTATCCTATTATCAATGTTTCTTTGTTCTCTTGCTATCTTTATTTAAAAAGAAGGCATCTAAGCTAAGGAGCCAGCCAATTTTTGGTTTAGTACCCTGGACAGCACTTGTTTATTGGTGGGTGAATGTATCCACCAATCAGCAAAATGGGTCGGCATCTAAACTTACATTCTTGCTTTTCAAATAAAGATACCAAAAAAATGAAGAAAATTTGATAATAGAAGTAAATTAGAAAGTTGCCTAAAATTGCATACTCTATCTGAATCACAAAATAAAAAATTTGGGTCAGTGTCCCTTTAATGTCTGTTTAACTCCCAATAAAAATATTTGAGAAAATATGCTATGTGAAATTCAATATATTTGTGCACTTACATTATCCATATAGTGTATCACATACACTATTGAAAGGAAATGTGCAGAATTCCCAAACTAGCCAAAACATTCTGTTATGCTCTGTTCTAAGAAATGCTTCATTTTAGCACTTTGCTCTTCCTTATTTACAATGGTGAAATTTATTATGACCTCTTGCTGTGTTTTTTTTTTTTTATGTTCAGAAGAACAGGGTAATAAAAGATACTAAATAAAACGTTTACAACTTTGTTGTAGTCACTATATTAAATAGGGCATATATTTATATTCTCACTGGTTATATATTTTTATTGCAATTATGTTTACTTTCATGTAAATAGTTGTGGTCACTTGCCCAGATAAACAGTTATTTATTAAGATGCTTGCTGCTTCAAATGGGTGTTATTAATCCTATAGGAATTTGCATCATATAGAGGCTAGGCAAATTTGACAGCTCATTTAAAATATTACTATTGTCAATGAAAAAGGAAGGGGAAGAATCAATTTACAGAACATTAATAGATCCTTAATTTTACTTTTTTATTGTGGCTAGTTATATATTTCATGACATAAGCCTATATTTTTTCAGTAATATAAACATACTAATAATTGTTATATAGCTTAGAACATAAGTACAGATTTAACTTTAAAAAGTTTTTTTTCCCATAAGCCTTTTAGGACATTAACTATAAAGTGACAATAAAATCCCTCAAACATTCATAAATAAAAAATCTTGGCCGCGATCCGATATGCAGCATCGCCCGCAAAAGCCGGTGACGCCAAATATTGCGCTGGTTTGGTATCCTATATACGGCGTAACCTAGAAGTTACGCTCGTATATTTCTGCCTTCGGCCATAGTTTTTGGGCCCATAGACAGGTATACCAAACCAGCGCTGTTTGGTATCTAATATACAGAGTAAGGACTTACATGGCGAAAATGGAGAAATCTTACTCCATTTTCACCTCGCCACAAATTGCAGGCGTAGTAAGCCTTACGCTGAGTATTGGAGCCCCGTAGCTCCCTAAACTGGCTGCAAAATAAAACCTAACACCTAACGTATGCGCAATGTCTATCTACCTGTCAACCGCGATCCCCGCCGCATCCTTAATAAAGTGTTTAACCCCTAAACCGCCGCTCCCGGACCCCACCACCACCTACATTAAATGTCTAACCCCCTAATGTGATCCCCCTAGACCGTCGCCACCTACATTAAAATTATTAACCCCTAATGTAATCCCTCTACACCGCCGCCATCTATATTAAAATTATTACCCCCTAATGTGAGCCCCCTATCCCGCCGCCACCTATTTTAACTATATTACCCCCTAATCTAATCCCCCTACACTGCCACCACCTATTTTAACTATATTAACCCCCTAATCTAATCACCCTACACCGCTGCCACCTATATTAAATGTATTAACCCCTAATCTAATCCCCCTACACCGCCGCCACCTATAATAAATGTATTACCCCCTAAAATACTAAAATTTTACCCCTAAACCTAAGTCTAAACCTACAAATAGCCCTGGAAAGGGCTTTTTGCGTGCCATTGCCCCAAAGTAACCAGCTCTAGTACCAGCCCTTAAAAGGGCCTTTTGCGGGGCATTGCCCCAAAGTAACCAGCTCTATTACCAGCCCTTAAAAGGGCTTTTTGCGGGGCATTGTCATAAAGTAATCAGCTATTTTACCTGTAATCTAATCCCCCTACACCGCCGCCACCTATAATAAATGTATTACCCCCAATCTAATCCCCCTACACCGCCGCCACCTATATTAACTATATTAACCCTAATTATATTAGGGTTAATATAGTTAATATAGTTAATTTATTATATATATTAACTATATTAACCCTATCTAACTCTAACACCCCTAACTTAATTATTATTAAAATAAATCTAAATAATATTAATAATATTAACTAAATTATTCCTATTTAAAACTAAATACTTACCTATAAAATAAACCCTAAAATAGCTACAATATAATTAATAATTACATTGTAGCTATTTTAGGGTTTATATTTATATTACAGGTAATTTTGTAATTATTTTAACTAGGTAGCTATTAAATAGTTATTAACTATTTAATAGCTATTGTACCTAGTTAAAATAAATACAAAGTTACCTGTAAAATAAATATAAATCCCAAAATAGCTACAATATAATTATATTGCAGATTAGGGGTTAATACCTGAAGTTAGGTGGCGGTGACATGGGGGGGGGGGCAGATTAGGGGTTAATACAATTTATTCTAGTGTTTGCAAGGCGGGAGTGCAGCGGTTTAGGGGTTAATACATTTATTATAGTGGCAGTGATGTCCGGTTGGCAGATTAGGGGTTAATAAGTGTAGGTAAGGTAGCGGCGACGTTGGGGGGGGCAGATTAAGGGTTAATAAATATTATGTAGGTGTCGGCGATGTTAAGGGCAGCAGATTAGGGATAATGTAGGTGGCTGCGATGTGCGGTCGGCAGATTAGGGGTTAAAAATATTTATTATAATGGAGGCGATGTGGGGGGACCTCGGTTTAGGGGTACATAGGTAGTTTATGGGTGTTAGTGTACTTTAGAGCACTGTAGTTAAGAGCTTTATATACCAGCGTTAGCCCATAAAGCTCTTAACTACAGCCTTTCCATGGGCGGTAGGAGTCTTGTTGGTAGAGGTGTAACGCTCACTTCAGCCAAGACTCTAAATACCGGCGTTAGGAAGATCCCATTGATAAGATAGGATACGCAATTGGCGTAAGGGGATCTGCGGTATGGAAAAGTCGCGGCTTGAAAGTGAGCAGTACACCTTTACCTGGCTGACTCTAAATACCAGCGGGCGGCCAAAAGCAGCATTAGGACCCCTTAATGCTGCTTTTGACGGCTAACGCAGAACTCTAAATCCAGGCGATAGATTTTTTTTCTTTTTTTTCTTCATATTCCTTGTGGATTACTTCTGATAAAGAAAAAAAGAGAAGCCTGATTTTTTTTCCCTTCCTGGATTTTTTTCTTCTTGTGAATTAATTCTCATGAAGCGTTTGGATGGTGAATAAAAAAATATTTCTTGTTTACAGCTGTTTTGTTGTCTTTGTGCCTATTTTTTGTTGTGTTTTTGTTGTCTTTGTGCTTGTTTATTGTTGTGTATTTAGTTTAATTTGTGCATTTTGTTAAATTTGTTGTTTACTTATGGTTGTGTAGTTTGCTTAATTTGTTGTTTACTTATGGTTGTGTAGTTTGCCTAAATTGTTGTCTACTTATGGTTGTGTATTTAGTTTAATTTGTTGTTTACTTATGGTTGTGTATTTAGTTTAATTTGTTGTTTACTTATGAATTTGTACTTTGCTTAATTTAGTGTTATGGTTGCGTACTTTGCTTAAAGGAACACTAAACCCAATTTTTTTATTTAAAGATTCAGATAGAGCAGGCAATTTTAAGCAACTTTCTAATTTACTCTTATTATCAATTTTTCATTATTCTCTTGGTATCTTTATTTGAAAAATAAAGCTTAAGAGCCAGCCCATTTTGGGGTTAGCACCTAAGTAGTGCTGGCTGATTGGTGTCTAAATGTAGCCACCAATCAGCAAGCGATACCCAGGTGCTAAACCAAAAATGGAGGACTCGGCCTCCTCCTTCCACTGTGATTGCCGTTTCAGTGCATGTTTTTACTCTTTGTAAAATAAAGCATCGATTTTTTAAAACTCAGGGAATTTTTTGGACTGCTGCCTTTTCCTTCCTTGGTTCTATTTTTGGGCTAGTTTGGCTCATTTTTCGGTTGGCACCCCGCTAACAGTGCACGTTTTTGCTTGCTTTAAATTCTTTGCTTGGATTGGATAACAGTGTCCACACCTTCCGGGTTGGAGCAACGCCACTTTTCTTTCACTGGCTAAATAAAAAATGGGCTGGCTCCTAATCTTACATTCTTGCTTTTTCAAAGGGAAGGCACTCTCACGGTCTGCCAAACCCGAAACCTTGTGTCATTCCATTGTCCTGCCGCTCCTGTTAAAGAGCCTCCCACCAGAGGTCCCGGTGGATCAGGTCCCTCTGTTCCAGCTCATCCTGTAGGTAAATAGGACCATCCAGCTGGGCCAACGCCTCCTGTACTCTCCTTAGAAATTCGACTTCCACAGTTACCGGCTACTGTGGCCCTTCTCCTCTGCCAGCAGGAATTGTGTGGAAGAATCAGATCCCACCGCTGCCACCAATGTGATGGATACCCTGGCTACCTCAACTGGGTAGCTCCGCCAAACGGATCCTGCTTCCTCCCTGCCAACTGCAGCTATGTAGCTGGCAAGTGACCACAGCCTGTAGCCACCCCTGATGACAACACCGGTATTGAGGGTCCCACCCTGTGGCAGACTCTGGCTACCCCGACTAGGTAGCTCTGCCAGAGGGTCCCTCTTCTGCCTGGAACAGGCTGCTATGTAGGCCAGGAAAGTGATTTTAGCAGGAGCCCACCCAAATAACTAGACATACTACAGGCTGTGGCAAATTACCACAGCCTGTAGCCACCCCACAAAGCTCATCTTGATAAGACACTGGACAACTGCACAATTTTCCCACCATTCCCACCCCTCCAGACAGACCGGCGCCTCCATAGCAGCCATAGTCTCAGAGAATACGAGGACCCAGGTGTGACGATTTTGGGGTGATTCCGGTGTGTCATTTGAAGCCACAGTCCAAAAAGCGGCGTGATTCGTTACTGGGGACCAGAGATACAGCCCGTTGAAGTTATGGGGGTAGAGGTGTCCAAAACCCCCAGTTTCCAAAGAAGCTCCCCTCTCGTAATCCCCCCACCTCTTGTCCTCCCTAGGGGTTAACAGCCCCCAAAAGAGTAGAGCACTGGGACAAAGGGCCGCTTGAGTGACCAGGGGTAAAGTTAGCAGGTGTTCTGTGGCCAACCGGGAGTTCCAGGAGCCCGGCCAGCCTGAGAGGGGTTAGACGGGTGTCCATTGTAAGGCAGCCGACCGGAACTTCCAGGAGCCCGGCCAGCCTAGGAGGGTTTTTCCCGGTCATAGATCAGCTCCTCCATGACCAAGTGTACACAGCAAAACAACACACAGCACGCATCTGGGAGATCCCATAAGCCATGAAATGGCCAAATCTTATGTAACAGGGAGTGAGCCATGTAGTAGTGGGGTGGGGGGTAGCCTTAGCTGTCTGGTATCCTTGAGAGCATATATGTGCAGACACCGACAACCAACAGCTTTCTCACAGTAGTGGCATTGCTGCTCCTGAGCTTACCTTGGTATTCTTTTCAACAAAGGATACCAGCAGAGAAAAGCAAATTTAATAATTTAAGTAAATTGGAAATCTGAATTCTCTATCTAGATTTAATTTTAATTTCACTCACCCTTTAAGCACTTGTCAAAAGCACAAAGGGAATATAACATGATACAATCTTTTATACAAAAATTAAATCTGCAAACAAACAAAATCAAGGATGCAAACAGAGGGACTAAACCAATGCTACAGAACTGTGCAAGCAATAGGATTTCTCAGCTTAGAGAAACTACAGATGCTCCTCACTTCTCACAATCAGTTCAGAATTATGGCTGAACTGCAGTAAACCATTGAACACCAGGGCCAGAGTACATATGCTTTTGAGGGCGCTGCGTATATTTCACCCTTTGCCCGCAATTTTTACTCCTATAGGCTAACATAGAACCACATCGCAAATCAGTATCACATATTCAGCACAAGGACTTACTCGGCGAAAATTGAGACATTTTACTCCATTTTCACCTTACCACACATAGGCATGCGCAGCAAGACTTGTGCTGAGTATGTGAGCACCGTAACCCCCTTAAAATAGTAACTAACACCTAATGCATGCACAATATCTATCTACCTCTACCTTTGAACAGTCAGTAGGATTTCAGTAGCTCTCATTTTATTGGCTGATTTTAATTTGAAGACTCAAATCAGCCAATAGGAATTCAAGGTACCCCATATTTAAACGCGTTCCTTGAATTCAATCCTCAGTGTTTGGCGGTGATCGTACGAAGAGGATCTCCACGCTCCATGGCTCTGCGACGGACTTCAGTTCCGCGGTCACTGGTCTTCAGTTCCGCCCTCCTCTCTGCTCCGGCTTGTTCCTGGAAGAAGATAGAAGATATCGCTGCTTGGAAGACTTCACCCTGGACTTCAGGAACCGTGAGTACTTATCTAGGGGTTAGACTTAGACTTTTTTTTAATCTGTTGTTTTTTTTGTTCGTTTTTTAGATTAGGGTTTTAATGGGCCTTTGAAAAAGAGCTGAATGCCCTTTAAAGGGCAATAAAAGAGCTGAATGCTCTTTTAAGGGCAATGCCCATACAAATGCCCCTTTAGAGTTTAGGGGCAATGAGTAGTTTAGGTTTTTTTTAGTGTTAGGTTTATTTATTTTGGGGGTTTGGTGGGTGGTGGGTACTGCTAAATGCAAAAGAGCTGCTTAACTTAGGGCAATGCCCTACAAAAATATTGGTAGTTTAGCATTAGATTAGGGGGTGTTTATATTTTGGGGGGCTTTTTATTTTCATAGGGATTAGGTTTAATTTTTTTATTTTGGATAATTTTGTTAATTATTTTCTGTAATGTTAGACTTTTTTATTTTTGGTAATTTTAGATTAATTTATTTTAATTTAATGTTAGGTTTATTTTTCAAATACTGTTAGGATTTTTTATTTTAATGATAATTTAGTATTTTATTATTTTATGTAATTTGGGGTTAATATAGTGGGTATTACGTAAGGACGCTTTGTAATTTAATTAGGGTACTTGCGTTGTGGGGGTTTGGTCGATAAAGGATTAATAGATTTATAAGGTTTGTGGCGATGTAGGTTAATGGTGAATTAGGGGTTAATCGTTTTAATAGGTACTTTGCGATGTGGGTTAGTGGCGGATTAGGGGTTAATACTTTTATTAGGTAGTTTTCAATGTTGGGGTTGGCAGATTTAGGGCTAAATACTTTTAATGATGGATTAGGGGTTAATAGTTTAATTAGGCACATTGTATTGTGGGGGGTTGTCGGTTTAGGGGTTAATACTTTTATTATTAGTTTCGATGTGGGTTTGATGGCGGATATAGGGGTTTTATGTGTTGGGTTTATTTTTGGGAGGCGGGTTAGACTTTTACAGGAGATTTTATATTTTCTTTATTTTCTTAGGTGCTGGCAGTTTCTAAAGTGCCGTAAGTAACTGGCGACTCCAGAAATTTGTATTTACGCTCATTTCTAGACATCGCTAGTTTATCCGACTTACGGCACTTTATGAACTGCCGGCGCCATATATGTGATACTCTGATGTACGAGGTGAAATTACGGGTGGCGCAGGTTTCAGCAGTTGTACTGGCGCTTGCGCCGCATATGTAATTTCGCCCCAGTTCGCCAAACCCTTTTGCAAAACACACACAAAAAAAAGTAAAATAAAACATTTTTATGGTAAAAAAATATAAGAAGACATTATCTTTTTAGATTTACATTTTGTCCTTTAATACTATTTTTCTTAAACTGGGAGTTTTGATTGATCTGAAAAGACTGGAAAATAAACAACCCGAATATTGTAAACCTTTGGGCATAATTACACATAATGTAACATTCCTGCATATCAATCAGTTATTGCTTTATGAAGCTGTACAATATTTGATGGCTTTGGAAAAATACAATAAAGAAAATAATGTATATTACTAAGCTTGTGAATTGTTTTACTCTACATTAAAACAATAAAACATTTTCTAATCAAAAACAGAGCAGACTTGTCAATTCCTTATTGTCGTTGTAGAGGGATAAAAACAAAACTTGAAGAGTAAGATTCCATAAATCTGAGCAAAGAAGAATACTGGGTACAATGTTCACTAGCCTCACATACCTATATTTGTTGTACTTTGTCCTTCACCTCAGATAGGGGGACATTGGACACTGAGCCATTTCTCATCATTTTTCTGAGGCAGGATTATCAGATGATATATTCTTTTAAATTGAGGTTGTTCGTGATCTGAGATAACCTCTTGTCTTGAATTATTTGTCAAAGAGGTGACAGTAGAGGTGTCTTTATGGAGGTTCGCTAGGGATTGTAGACACAAACCTCCTTCAGGTAATTACCCAAATGTATTTAAAATATGAACAACACAGTACATTAAGGGATAGGTTGTGGTGAAAATGCAAAGTATCCCACCTGAGACAGGGTTCACACCTTATTGCAGTGACCGAAAGGAAATTACACGGGGGTTCCCCGAAAACAGATTATGATGATTGCAGACCCTAAGCAAGATAATATATTAAAGCCTCAGAAACCCATAAAATAAATTACCAACATCCTACTGACCCTGCTGCTACCAACTCATTTTTATAAAGACAAACAAAAAAACCCACTAAACTATAGAGGTAGAGATACATCATTGGATTTTTTAAAAGTTTAATTTATAAGGCAACTTCATTTTAGTTGTTTTTGTTTTTTGATGTGGATCCTAAATTGTGATACAACCCTAGTTTGCCTTGTGGTTATTCCAGCTCGATAACCCCACTCAGTTTTCCTCCATTTGTGTTCTACACTGAGAGTTCCTCCTTTTTCCTTCTCCCAACTTTTCCAAACAATAGCGTGTTTGTGCAGGGCCCCCTCTTACAATGATTTTCTCTGTGATTCATTAGGGCCCCTCTTACAATGAGTTTCTCTGTGAGTCATTAGGGCCCCTCTTACAATGAGTTTTCTCTGTGAGTCATTAGGGCCCCTCTTACAATGACTTTCTCTGTGAGTCATAACATTTTTGCTTTTTACTGCTCATGCAGTTGCCTCGGCAAGCAGCTCCATTTAGAGCCATGTCTGTCACCAAAGCGAAAACCTTACTGGCTAAAACAATGTGTAAATAGTTGTTGGTCAAAGTTCAAAACAAACTGGCAGGGGGCTGCATAATAACTATATAAAATATATACCCACAGCACCATAGAAAGTGTCCAACAAGAAGTCAGTATGGGGGAAATCAGGCTGCACCTATTTCATCCTTATGGGTTTGCTACAAAAATATAAGGAGAGAGAGAGAGAGAAATAGGGAAAGAGAGAAAGAAAGAGAGAGAAAGAGAAAGAAAGAGAAAGAGAGAAAGAAAGAGAAAGAGAGAAAGAAAGAGAGAAAGAGAGAAAGAGAAAGGAAAGAAAGAGAGGAGAGAGAGAAAGAAAGAGAAAGAGAGAAAGAAAGAGAAAGAGAGAAAGAAAGAGAGAAAGAGAAAGAAAGAGAGAGAGAGAGAGAGAGAGAGAGAAAGAGAGAGCAAGAAAGAGAGAGAGAGAAAGAGAGAGAAAGAAAGAGAGAAAGAGAGAGAAAGAGGGAGAAAGAGAGAAAGAAAGAGAAAAAGAAAGAAAGAAAGAGAAAAAGAAAGAATGAAAAAGAGCAAAAGAGAAAAAAGTGAAAGAAAGAGAGAATTCTACTCAAAAGACATTAAAATGAATAACAATGCATGTGAATTTATGTGTAAAGATGTTTGCATATACATATTTACACATATAAACACATGTATACACATATATACACATATAAACACACACACATGTATATATAGGGCTAGATTACAAGTGAAGTGCAAATGGTTTTGTGCTAGCGCAATCACGTTTTTGCGAGCCATTTTCATTGCGCTGATATTACAAGTGGAGCAAAATCACCCTTTACGCTCCAATCCTTACCACAATCTCAGATCTGTGGTTAAAGGGACGGTCAACATCAGAATTTTTGTTGTTTAAATAGATAGATAATCCCTTTATTACCCATTCCCTAGTTTTGTATAACGAACACAGTTAGAATAATATAAGTTTTACCTTTGTAATTTCCTTGTATCTATGCCTCTGCAAACTGCCCCCTTATTTCAATTTTTTTGACAGATTTGCATTTTAGCCAATCAGTGCTGACTCCTAGGTAACTTTATGTGCGTGAGCTCAATGTTATCTATATGACACACATGAACTAATGCCCTCTAGTGGTGAAAAACTGTCAAAAATGCATTCAGATTAGAGGGCGGCCTTCAAGGTCTAAAATATTTGCATGTGAGCCTACCTAGGTTTAGTTTTCAACTAAGAATACCAAGAGAACAAAGCAAAATTGGTGATAAAAGTAAATTGGAAAGTTGTTTAAAATGACATGCCCTATTTGAATCATGAAAGGTTTTTTTTTTTACTTGACTGCCCCGTAACTGTTTTCCGAAACAAAAAAGTTGCACAAAACACTTAAAAAAATACATAACAAAGTACACTTATACTCATATTAACACTGTCTGATAAAAATTTTTTTTAAATATTGCAGAAAAAATTATGAGGGCTGAGGGATTGGAGATCTCTGGTGTTAAAAAAAAAAAGGCAGGCAAATGGCTTTAACATTGAGACTCATACATACGGCTAGATTACGAGTTCTGCGTTAGCCTTAAAAAGCAGCGTTGAGAGGTCCCAACCCTGCTTTTTAACGCCCGCTGGTATCACAAGTCAGGCAGGTAAAGGGTGTACCGCTCACTTTTCTTCCGTGACTTTTGGCTACCGCAAATCCCCTTACGTCAATTGCGTATCCTATCTTTTTAATGGGATTTGCCTAATGCTGGTATTACAAGTCTTGGAGAAAGTGAGCGGTACAGCCTCTACCTCCAAGACTCATACCGCATTTAAAAGTCAGTAGTTAAGAGTTTTATGGGCTAACGCCGGAACATAAAGCTCTTAACTACAGTGCTAAAAAGTACACTAACACCCATAAACTACCTATGAACCCCTAAACCGAGGCCCCCCCACATCGCAAAACACTATAATAAAATTATTTAACCCCTAATCTGCCAACCGGACATCGCCGCCACCTACATTATACCTATGAACCCCTAATCTGCTGCCCCTAACATCGCCGACACCTACATTATATTTATTAACCCCTAATCTGCCCCCCCAATGTCGCCACCACCTACCTACACTTATTAACCCCTAATCTGCCCGAGCCGGACATCGCCGCCACTATAATAAATGTATTAACCCCTAAACTGCCGCACTCTCCCGCCTCACAAACACTATAATAAATTTTATTAACCCCTAATCTGCCCCCCCCCCACGTCGCCACCACCTACCTACAATTATTAACCTCTAAACTCTCGTCCCCAAAGTCGCCGCTACTATAATAAAGTTAATAACTCCTAAACCTAAGTCTAACCCTAACCCTAACACCCCCCTAACTTAAATATAATTTAAATAAAACAAAATAAAATTACTATATTTAGATAAATTAATCCTATTTAAAACTAAATACTTAACTATAAAATAAACCCTAATATAGCTACAATATAACTAATAGTTACATTGTAGCTATTTTAGGATTTATATTTATTTTACAGGCAACTTTGTATTTATTTTAACTAGGTACAATAGCTATTAAAAAGTTAATAACTGGGGGGCGGAGCCGGCCGAGGATCGCAATGGCCGCATGATTCTAACTCCGGTTTGAGGAGCTCTTTCCACGGCATTATCAAGGGACATACCGGCAATTGTGAAGCCGGGAAAAACAACCTAATACTAGGCGAAGCCTAGAGGCATCGAATAAAACACTTTTGGGGCTTTGCCGAGGCGACTGAAAACTGCATCATATCCCGGAGCGTGTCAGGCCTAAGTGCGCACCATGTCAAAATGATAAGCCAACACACGCGCCATCGCTACCAGGGGTAAGAACACAGCACTCCTACTACTACATAGATGTCTTACAGTTACCCTCTTAGAGACAATTAACGGAGGCTTTGTCGATAGCATGACTTACTATTTGGGAAACAGACCAACATGGTGTTTATTAATGGAGTCGGTTTAGGACTCTCTCCAGACAGTTCATTATTAACTCCTGGGGCAGAAGCATTATATCTCCTGCAAATCCAGCCCTTTAAAAACTACACAGCACAGTGTTTTAGGGGTGTGCTGCTACCGATTAGAAAACAACCTTAAACATGTGAACAGATCCCGCCACGCACCGCCTTAAGCAGCCGAAAACGACACTGATCTGCAGAGGTACAAAAGCCTGAAAGTGCCCAAACCAATCCTCAAATACTGGTGCCTAGACAGATTAGTACAGGATTGGCAACGCTCTTGTTGTAAGGACACTGTTTTGCAGCTCACTTGAAAAGGACTGTTGCTTATTTATTTTTATTGCATCTCCACCCTGGGTTGAGATACTACTTGTCACCACAGTGCAGCAAAGGGTACAAGCTGATTCTTATTCACACTAATTCTACAAAGCCAGAAATGGCATCTAGACGCACACCCAGTGCCAGAAAAAAACACTAAGGGCCTAACAACTCCCAATGCTAAAATGGACAACTTTTTTAAAGTCATGGAATCCTCCATGTCTGCCACAGCTGAACAGCCAGATGCTGAACAGACCACTTCTGAGATGGATTCTCCTGCTCTCCTCACTATAGCTGATATACAGAATCTGCCCGACTAAAGCGGACTTTGCCTCTTTTTTCACCCAAGTTGGGAAACTTATTAAAGATGGACTATCTGAAGTCAGGAAAGATCTCTCAGACTTGGGGGATAGAGTTATGCAGGCAGAGGAGGATTTGGAACAATTTTCTAATACTACAGAACTTCAAAACCGTACTCTTCAAGTGCATGACGATATGATACTACAGCTTCAAAACCAAGTCGAGGATTTAGACAACAGAGGGAGACAGCAGAATCTAAGAATAAGAGGCGTCTCAGAGAAAGTTACAACATCCCAAATCCAACAGCACCTGCAGCAACTGTTCCAACACATCCTGCAAGAAGATATACCAGTTATCCCCTTAGACAGAGCCCACCGGGCCTTGCGTCCGAAGCCGCCAGAAGATAAGCCACCCAGAGACATAATTCTGCGATTTCAAAACTTCAAAGACAAGGAGAAAGTGATGACAGCCTCGAGGAAAACACGCCAAATCTTGTTTGAAGGAGATACAATACAGATATATGCAGATCTAAGTAACATTACACTCTCCAAGTGCAGAGAGGCGAGATATCTCACAATGCACCTCCAGGATTTAAAAATACCCTACAGATGGGGTTTTCCTACACAACTCCCAGATTGTCACATATAGTCACCCAGATGACTTAGAGCAATTTTGCAGCAGTTTAAATATTCCACCTCCATCTATGAGCTCGTCTGAATCCACTTCAAGATCTGGAGATAACTCATTATCACCGGCACCGAAACAACAAAGACTTGCCTGGACAAAAGTTTCCAAGAAAACTAACAAAGAGAACCTGAAAAACAGCCCAGCAGGAAGGAGAAATAACCTGAAATGAAAGACTTAAGAACTGGCCCGCCTCATAATTGCCTATTATTCAGTAGAATACTATGCCAGGGATCTAGAAGTTTCTGGTAACCTATGTAGGAAATGTTTTGTGACCATATACAATTGTATTATCACTGTAGATTACATTAAAACTAGTATACCAAACACTAGCCACCCCTCAGATAGTCCCCACTACCTGGTATTCAAATCTCAGATGGAAATGCTCTGTCATGGTAATTCTCTCTATTTACTATGACCCCCCCATCTTGTACGGGATACTGTTTTAAGTATTGTTGTTCTATTATGTTATTGTTAATACATTATATGTTTTACTTATTTTCTCTATTCCTTCCAGCGGATCCTTACACTAGAGGAGATCGCTGTTCCCTATGCAACCCCTCTTTTCCTTCTTACCCCTTTTTCTGACAGAGACGCAGCTGAGAGACATCAACAGCGAGCTTTCATACTCAGGTACTGTGACATGCAACACGTAAATAATCGCATTAAACTGGCAGACACCCCTTTCAACTCATATATAGCAATTGATAGGCTCTACAAACAACACTACATAAACGCTCTCCCTTATAACACATATGGCAGTCCCTGATATGTTACTAATCTCCCAAAATGTTAAAGGCCTAAACTCACCCACTAAAAAATCCATTGCCCTTAATTGGTTTCATAAACATAAAGGAGAGGTGATCTTCCTACAAGAGACACACTTTTGCAAACATATGACACCAAAATGCTCCTCTAAACAATTTCCAATAGGATATTTTAATTCAGCACCTACTAAGCGGAACGGAGTAGGCATCCTATTTAGACATAATATCCCTTTCCAACTCACTCAGCAATATACAGACAATGAGGGACGATTCTTGATTCTAGTAGGTACAATATACAACCATCCAACCACACTTGCAACATATTATGCGCCAAACACTGGCCAGGCCCGTTTTTTTCAAAAAACTGATTAGAAATTTATTAGAGGTAACACAGGGAGTGCTGATTCTAGCAGGAGATAGCAATGTAGCTATGGAACCGCCTTTAGATTGCTCTAACAAAAAGAGCTCAATGCCCAAAAGCTCCCTGGGTGCTATCTCTAGGGCCCTGTGCAGTGCAACGCTATTAGACACCTGGAGAATCCAACACCCCGAACAGAGGACATATAGCTTTTACTCAAATCCTCAGAAGTCATATTCCAGAATAGACCACATATTTATAGACCAGAGGAGCCTACCCCTAGTAAAGCACTCGGAAATTCTGCCGACCCCATGGTCTGACCATTCGATGGTAACACTATCCCTGGCCCTGCCAAATAAACCCCTATCTGACCCTCATTGACGACTAGACGAAACGCTTCTACTGCAGCCACTAATTAAAGATAAAATCACGCGCTCGCTCAAAGACTATTTTCTACATAATGCTACCCCGGATTCATCCCCCGCCCTTGTATGGGAAGCACATAAAGCAGTTGTGAGAGGGGAATTCCTAAAACAGAAATCTATTGCAAGGAAAAACTATAATGGGAAATATAACACATTAATCCATCAACTCCAAGATATTGAGAGACTACATATGCAGGCCCCATCCAATGAACAGCACATAATTCAACTGACTAAGACTAGACGCAAGCTGAATGAACTACTCAATAGAGAGGCACAACGTAAGGCAACCTATTTAAATAAACTTTATTTTGTAGAAGGTAATAAAGCAGGTCCTCTACTGGCTAGAGCCCTTAGAAATCGCACAAATAACCAATTATTCCGTAAATTATCCCTTCCAACCACACAAGGGGCATACACCCACGATAGTAGAGCAATTGCAAATGTATTTGGAGATTATTACAAAAAGCTCTATAATATTCCTGTAACCCCATACTCCACAGACAACGAGGCAATAGACTCTTACATTCTAGGGGCCAACGTTCCAACTTTACCTAACCATATCTCAAAGCAAATGGAGGACCCCATAACCCTACAAGAAGTCTTAGCAGCCATAAATAGTACACCACTGCGTAAAAGCCCTGGCCCTGATGGCCTATCGGCCTCAATATTACAAACAGTTCCAGTCCATCCTGGCACCATCACCTCATGAATCTATTCAACTCCCTTGATAAAGATGGCCTACTCTCCCATAACCTTTTAGAAGCGCACATATCAGTTATCCCCAAAGCAGGAAAACCACCCACAGAACCAAGTAGTTACCGCCCTATATCCCTATTGAATGGGGATATAAAAATATATGCCAAAATACTGGCGAACCGGATTAGCAAAATACTCCCAACTCTAGTGCATGTAGACCAAGCCGGCTTTGTTCCGCTCAGGGAGGCCAGAGACAACACGATTAGGGTTCTCCATTTAATGGAATATGTTAAAACAAAACAAATACCGCTGTCCTGGCCTCCACTGATGCAGAAAAGGCCTTTGATAGGCTGAACTGGCCTTTCCTGCTTAGCACACTTAAACATTTTGGCTTCGGGGGAACTAATGATCAAACGAATATTTCACCTATATAATGGTCCCCTCGGCAAAAGTCCGCGCAAATGGGGTATTATCACACAGCTTTCATATTCATAACGGGACAAGACAAGGTTGTCCACTATCGCCCATACTTTTTGTCCTCACGATGGAGATCCTAGCCTGTCATATCAGGAAAAATCCAGACATACACGGTATTAACATTGTTCCAGACTCACACAAACTAGCTATGTTCGCGGACGACGTGCTGGTCACCTTAACGCTCCCCGACATATCCATGCCCAACCTGACCCGGGAATTTGATAAGTTCAGTAGATTTTCGCATTTTCACATAAACTATTTAAAGTCAGAACTCTTAAATATCTCTATGACTACCAATACCTTTGCAGCTTTCACACAAGTGTGTCCATTTAAAATTCATAACTCACATCTAAAATATTTAGGCGTGGTATTGTCCTCTAGTCCAGGGCGATGGTTCGCTCTGAACTACCGACCCCTCCTACACTCTATACAGCATTCTCTTTCCTCCTGGAAGGACAAACCCCTGTCATGGTGGGGCAGGATACAGTCGATCAAAATGACAATACTCCCGAAAATTTTGTATATACTACAGGCAATACCTATCGCCCTTCCTAAAACATTCATACAACAGCTTCAAAAAGTTGTAAATGCCTTTGTGTGGGGTAAATCTCGTCCAAGGATAGCACGGGGAACAATGTATAGATCCCTCCAGAATGGAGGATTGGGATTGCCAGACATAAGCTTATATTACCATGCATCAGTACTGCAGAGAATACTAGATTGGCATTGTAGAAAAGACTCTAAGGCATGGGTAGCGATTGATTCCCAGTTGCTTAGATCCCCTAAACCCAGGCCCTCTTTGCTGGCTTCCCTAAAAATCAGGCGCACCTCTCCTTGCCAATCGTCTATACTCTATCGACATATATTTAGCACATGGGATCACTTAATCAAAACAGCCCCAACATTGTCTACACCCACTTCCCCGCTTACTCCAATTTTCCCCAACATAGAACTGATGGGGGGCTATGATAACAGGAAAAAAGACACACTAATTACTGAGCTACTAGACTCCGTTCCCATAGCACACTTGATTACGCAAGGCAAACTAAGAACTAGAGAGGAACTTGCACCAATTCTATTTGGCTCCTTTGCCCCGTGGCTAAAATATGCGCAATTATGACACTTTATCATGACATCTCCCAACAAAAATAGACCTTCTAAGATTTGCCGACACCATTTGAGCAAATCTGCTTAGCAGGGAAAACTGCCAGAGGTACACTTTCAACTAGCTAAAGGGATACTCCAAAATGCACAAAACCCCCTCACTTCCCCCATATGTAGCTAAATGGCACAGAGAACTAGATATGGCAATGGATCTAAACAATGGCTACAAATATATCAGAACACACGTACCTCCTCCACTTCCCCCAAGGTTATTGAACTCAACTACAAAAGTGCTTATGCGCTGGTACTTGACACCAGCTAGGCTACACAACATTTACCCCAGCTCCCCATCATTATGTTGGAGAGGCTGCAGTGAACGGGGCACCACTCTACATATGTGGTGGTCTTGCCCCAAACTTCACCCATATTGGAAGGAAATAGAGGCCACATTGGGAAAATTGGCAGAGGCGGGCCTTCTCCCTAAACCCAAAATTGATCCTCCTAAACGAAACCACCCCTCTCCAATGTAAATTAGCAAAACACTGATACGTATTGGACTCATAGCGCCAAATCACTGATCGCCCTATACTGTAAATCCCCCACAATACCATCACAAGACAGCTGGTTACAAAATACAGACAAGATGCTCTCATGTGAAAGAATATGGCTATTTTAAGAGAGGTAAATCCTGCATTTTATGCAGATATCAGATTTTACTGGGACTCTGTTACTGCCACGCAACACAATAGACCCCCCATACACCAGACGCATCTTTAGAGTAAGGAAATTAGAAACCCTTTTCAAAATATATAACTCTTTTTACTCCGCTGGTGCGGATGTTTTAATAACTTCAGCGCAAACATCACATCAGGGATGTCTCTGTCAGATACACCCCCCCCCCCTTTTATTTCTTCCCCACCCCCTCTTCCCCTCTGTTACTTCCCTGTACCCTTCTTTTGTTGGACTAGGGATTGATTTTAGACTTATGTATAAGAAGTTATAGCACATAGTAATTGCTCCACAACACCTATGACTTATGGGAAAGAATTTGGCTAACATCTCCAGGGAAACGAAAATGGATAATAAAAGACTTGTCAATGACTGTAACAACTGAGACCACTATACTCCAGAAGCCCACGGATCAGATATCTGTTGGTTGAAATCTGTGGCTATTTGCAGTCTAGGCCGTTTTAGAGCTTTACGATTTGTATGCTAAACTCAGATCCCTGTGATTTCTTTTCTCTTTCTTTTCTCTTGTTAAAAGGATGTTTTATTTGTTATCAAAATCAATAAAAATTTTATATTTAAAAAAAAAAAAAAAAAGTTAATAACTTTTTAATAGCTACCTAGTTAAAATAAATACAAAAATTACCTGTAAAAATAAATCCTAACCTAAATTACAAATACACCTAACACTACACTATCAATAAATGAATTAAATAAATTAACTACAATTATCTAAACTAAAATACAATTAAATAAAACTAAACTATAGTACAAAAAACAAACACTAAATTACAAAAAAAATAAAAAAATATTACAAGAATATTAATCTAATTACACCTAATCTAAGCCCCCTAATAAAATAAAAAAGCCCCCAAAATAATAAAATTCCCTACCCTATACTAAATTACAAAAGTAATCAGCTCTTTTACCAGCCTTAAAAGTGCTTTTTGCGGGTTATTGCCCCAAAGTAATAAGCTCTTTTACCTGTAATAAAAAAATACAAGACCCCCCCCAACATTACAACCCACACACCCCTACTCGAAAACCCACCCGATCCCCCCTTAAATAAACCTACACTAACCCACTGAAGATCACCCTACCTTGAGCCGTGTTCAACCAACCGGGCCGAATTCTTCATCCAATCCGGGTGATGTGGTCCTCCATCCGGCAGAAGTCTTCATCCAAGCGGGGCCAGAAGAGGTCCTCCATCCGGCAGAAGTCTTCATCCAAGCGAGCCAGAAGAGGTCCCCCATCCGGCAGAAGTCTTCATCCATCCGCGGCTCCATCTTCAAGACCTCCGACGCGGAACATCCTCCTCGGCCGACGGACTTAAGGACGAATGAAAGGTTCCTATAAATGACATCATCCAAGATGGCATCCCTGGAATTCCGATTGGCTGATAGGATTCTATCAGCCAATCGGAATGTAAGGTAGGAAAAATCTGATTGGCTGATTTAATCAGCCAATCGAATTGAAGTTCATCCAATTGGCTGATTGGATCAGCCAATAGAATTGACCTCACATTCTATTGGCTGATCCAATCAGCCAATCGGATTGAAACCAATTGGATTTTTCCTACCTTAATTCCGATTGGCTGATAGAATCCTATCAGCCAATAGGAATTCAAGGGACACCATATTGGATGACATAATTTAAAGGAACCTTCTTTCATCGTTAGTCCGTCGTCCGAGGAGGATGTTCCACGTCGGAGGTCTTGAGATGGAGCCGCGGATGGGATGAAGACTTCTGCCGGATGGAGGACCTCTTCTGGCCTGCTTGGATGAAGACTTCTGCCGGATTGAGGACCTCTTCTGGCCCGCTTGGATGAAGACTTCTGCCGGATGGAGGACCACAATCGCCCGGATTGGATGAAGAATTCGGCCCGGCTGGGTGAACACGGCTCAAGGTAGGGTGATCTTCAGTGGGTTAGTGTTAGGTTTATTTAAGGGGGGATCGGGTGGGTTTTTAGAGTAGGGGTGTGTGGGTGGTGGGTTGTAATGCTGGGGGGGTCTTGTATTTTTATTACAGGTAAAAGAGCTGATTACTTTGGGGCAATGCCCCGCAAAAAAGCCCTTTTAAGGGCTGGTAAAAGAGTTGATTACTTTTGTAATTTAGTATAGGGTAGGGAATTTTATTATTTTGGGGGGCTTTTTTATTTTATTAGGGGGCTTAGATTAGGTGTAATTAGATTAAAATTCTTGTAATATTTTTTTTTTTTTTGTAATTTAGGTGGTTTGGTTTTTTTGTACTATAGTTTAGTTTATTTAATTGTATTTTAGTTTAGATAATTGTAGTTAATTTATTTAATTCATTTATTGATAGTGTAGTGTTAGGTGTATTTGTAACTTAGGTTAGGATTTATTTTACAGGTAATTTTGTAATTATTTTAACTAGGGTAGCTATTAAATAGTTATTAACTTTTTAATAGCTATTTGTACCTAGTTAAAATAAATACAAAGTTGCCTGTAAAATACATATAAATCCTAAAATAGCTACAATGTAACTATTAGTTATTTTGTAGCTATATTAGGGTTTATTTTATAGTTAAGTTATTTAGTTTTAAATAGGATTAATTTATTTAATTATAGTAATTTTATTTCATTTTATTTAAATTATATTTAAGTTAGGGGGGGGTGTTAGGGTTAGACTTAGATTTAGGGGTTATTAACTTTATTATAGTAGCGACGATGTTGGGGGCGGGAGATTAGGGGTTAATAATTGTAGGTAGGTGGCGGCGACGTTGGGGGGGGCAGATTAGGGGTTAATAAAATGTATTATAGTGTTTGCGAGGCAGGAGTACGGCAGTTTAGGGGTTAATACATTTATTATAGTGGTGGCGATGTCCGGTTGGCAGATTAGGGGTTAATAAGTGCAAGTAGGTGGCGGCGACATTGGGGCGGAAGATTAGGGGTTAATAAATATAGGTGTCGGCGATGTTAGGGGCAGCAGATTAGGGGTTCATAGCTATAATGTAGGTGGCGACAATGTCCGAAGCAGCAGATTAGGGGTTAATAATATTATACATGTGTCAGCGATAGCGGGGACGGCAGATTAGAGGTTAATAAGTGTAAGGTTAGGGGTGTTTAGACTCGGGGTTCATGTTAGGGTGTTAGGTGCAGACATAACTTTTATTTCCCCATAGGAAAGAATGGGCTGCGTTAGGAGCTGGACGCTGCTTTTTTGCAGGTGTTAGGTTTTTTTCCAGCCAGCTCAGCCCCATTGTATCCTATGAGGAAATCGTGCATGAGCACGTTTTGCCAGCTTACCGTTACCATAAGCAACGCTGGTATTACAGGTAGAAGTGGAGCTAAATTTTGCTCAACGCTCACTTTAATGAGGCTAACGCAGCCATTCAGAAAACTTGTAATACCAGCGTTGTTTAAAGTAAGCGCTGGAAAAAAAAGGCTCGTTAGCCCCGCAAGTTTTTACCGACAAAACTCGTAATCTAGGCGATACATTGCTATTTTTTGTAATTGTGTTTTTTTTGTGTAAATGTTATTTTTATTTTTTGTAATGTTAGGGTTTTTTTTTTTTTTGTAATGGTGGGTTTTTTAATTTTAAGTAATGTTAAGGTTATTTTGTTAGGGTAAGCTTATGTTCTAATTTAATGTTAAAGGTAAAACTTTTTATTTATTTTAAGGTAGTTAGAATATTTTAAATTAATTTATGGGTAATATTAATTGGGTTAGGTAAGGAGGTTTAGATTTTAATTACTTTGCAAAGTGTGGGGATGGCGGTTTAAGTGTTAATTAATTTATTTAGGTATTTTGCAATGTGGGGGGATAGCGGTTAAGGGGTTAATAGTTTATTTATGTTGTTTGCGATGTGGAGGAGTGGCGGTTTAGGGGTTAATAATTTATTTAGGTACTTTTCGATGTGGGGGGATGGCAGTTTAGGGGTAAATAGTTTATATAGTTTGCGATGTGGGGGGGATGGCAGTTTAGGGATTAATCATTGTAGTTATAGGTGTAAGTGTACTTTGTAAAATATTTTTGTTGTGTTTTGTAAAACTTTTTAGTATCACAAAACACTTTACGAGAGCACTTATTTCGCGGTATGGATTGATGCGGAAAAGTCTATTGTGGTAGCACAATGGTCAATTTCTCCCCAACTTGTAATATCATAGTAAGAAAAATGGATCACAAAATCGCTGTTGCGCTAGAGCAAAGTCCATTGAGCATCACTTGTGATCTTGCCCTATGGGGGTATATTTATGAATGTGCGAGCAGACATGATACAAAGTAGTGTATCATGTACGCCGCACGTCGCTGCACATCAATAGATTACCGACAGCATACGCTGTTGGCATTTATCATTGCACCAGCAGTTCTTGTGAACTTCTGGTGCAATACCGCCCCCTGCAGATTCGCAGCCAATTGGCCGCTAGTAGGTGGTGTCAATCAACCCAATCGTATTCGATCAGGTTGATTTCTGTCCGCCACCTCAGAGCAGCGGACAAGTTATGGGAGCAGCGGCCTTTAGACCGCAGCTTCATAACTTCTGTTTTCAGCGAGCCTTCAGGGGCTTGATAAATATTTCCCTAAGTGTTAATAATTTTGTTTTATAATTTTCCCCTATGGGCTCAAACCATCTCAAGTGGTCCAACATAGATGGCTTAACTATTTTTAATTTTCCTAATTTTTTCAGTGTGTGTGTTGTTATTGCAAAGCCACCAGTATTTTATTTTTATTTTACTTGGTTTAACTCCGGTAGCCATCTTTATGTCATGGTGCACAACAAATTTTGGTTATACTAATGTTTATGGAAACCTTAATACCTCAGCTTAGGATGGTCCTAGCTACTTGGAACAAAAAACCTTCACATTACAAGATAAATATACAAATATAAACATTTTTGCACATTCTTGATCCTTTAGTCCTAATGTAATGATACAAATTGTTGAAAGTTCCACTTTTAGGGTTAATTTATAATGGGATATGTTCAAGTCTCAGTCCTACATTTTTTAGGAGGTACCTCTGTACGTATAGTGTGTATGCAGAACATTTCTATTTTGAGGCTTCTCTTTTTTATGGGGGTGAAAAAAACTGCAATTTGTTAACATTTCCCCTAAATTTCTGGTTGATTATCCTCTGTTGGGGACCATATTGGAGATGTAATTCCTTTATGGTAACATTCTGCTGTAAAAAATTTGAGTTGGAGATTCTACTGGTTACAGAGATATGAAATGGTAAAACTATAGGGAAAAGCCTACTTTATACATGCATTTTGAGAAATGGACAAGCTGTAAATAGGCATAACTAATTATAAAAATGAACAGTAGATTACAGTAATTATGGTTTTGATTGTCAATGAGCTCTAAAAAATGTTGCTACATTTGATATTTGCAACAGTAAAGCATGATCTATCATTTTGTTGCAGGCACAAACATAACATTAGGGCAGGATCACTTGTCTCTGCATGTCTGGGACCTGTTCAAACCTGCAAGTGTATGGACACAGCTTGCTAGGAGCTGAAGTGTGTTAGTTTTAAGTGATGGAGGAATAGATTTTTTCCAAATGGAAATTTAGTGTTTATTTGGGTGTTTTACAAAGAAATTATGCCATAAACAGAGCTATGCAGTTGTTTCTCCTTTGATAAAAGTGGTATGTGACTACAGCTCAGAAGAAAAGGAGTTACTGTGTTCAAGGGAAGGATGGGATGTTACACTCAATGAGTATCATGAAAACAATTTTCTATTGAACTGTCATTTGGTAACAGTTGTTGTAATCCCCTTGGAATATCACAACAAAACAATTACAACACGACTATGAGAAATTCTATTAGAGTACATATAAAAGGAACTATCCTCTAAAACATGTCCCTGGTAGGTCACTGTGTCCCATCTGCTACAAAAAAAAATGGTTTTGACTGAAAAAGAAACATGTATGGAGCAGAGAGAGAACTATGTTTTACCTGAAGATCCTCTTCAGAAGGATGACGCAGCTTGTGGTTGCTCTTGAAGTATCCTCTGCATCCAAGATTAGGAAGATAAGTGGCAGATAAAAGACTAAGTGCTTTGAGAGCTTAATAGGAAGGATTTCTGAAATTTTTAAAATAAATTTGTAAGAATAGTTTGAGACAATTTCCAGTAGAGTATAACAGAGCCAAAACTCTGTCAACAGAAGCATATAAATGATTAGTTTGAGGCTCTTAAAGAAAAGTGTGTGTTCTGTCTATTATATGCTTATTATGTTCATGTTGATGCCATCTGGTGGTTTCATGTTGCAATTACAGCTTGGTTCCTCTCAAGAATATAAACAGGAAGTGTTAATAAAGTTTGTTATATAAAAGTTACTTTCAGTTTCTCAACAGCCATCTTAGCTTCAAGAAGCATGGAAAGCAGCTCTAAAACATTTGCCTCTAAACATACATAATGCCTGTAAGTTATTGTTTGCTAAGTAGTTTCATTGTACATTTGAATTGCATTTGCTATTTGCTGTAAGGATTAAATGCAAGGCTCTCTGTGTTAGAAACATGTATTATTGTATGTATTGCAAGCACCACGTGTAACTACATATTGTAATTTCAACTTTTCTTATTGTATTGCAGTTTTACAAAAATAACTATTCAGAAGTAAAATCAGTTTGGAATAAACACAAAGCTATTTCTGTCTGGTTTGTTAACTAGCTGTCTAGTTATCAGTTAATGAGGACAGTACAGTAAAAAGGCATGCTATATCAAGGCAAGATACAGAGCTGCATAGTACAGTAAAAAGGCAGGCTATATTAGGGGAAGATACAGAGCTGCATTGTAAAGTAAAAGCATGCTATATTAAGGGAAGATATAGGAGCTGCATTGAAAAGTGAGAAGCAATAACAAGCAAGATACAAAGGCCTGCATTTTTAAAGTAAAAAGCAGTAAATAACAAGCAAACATACAAGACCTGCAATTTAAGTGAAAGGCATTAAAATTAATTTGCACAAGAACTGCATTTAAAATATTGCACTACTTTAACCTGATCACTATGAACCAAGATAAGAGTGTTGATATGATGCAGCAAACTTTAGAGACCAGATCCTATGCCTCTGGCTCTAAATATTCCATGTGCTCCAGCAGATCATCAGTCAGTTCTGCAGGACTCAGAGGCCCCGTGCTAGAAGCGCAAGCAGCCCAGGCACAAATTTCTTATGCTGAAAAAAGAAGCAGACATGATAAAAGGCAGAAAGCAGCACTAGAACTCAAGGCAACTGAAACAGCGCAACGCAAGGCAGAGTTAGAAGCTAATATGCATGTGCTAAAGATTCAAAGGGCAGCAGTTGCAGCATCTGCAGAAGCAGCAGTCTATGAAGCAGCAGCTGAACTAGAAGAGTTTTGCAGAAATAACTACCCATGATTCAGTACCAAAGGACTCGTGAGTATGTACAGAACCATGCTCTAGACCAAGATAAAACAGAGCATGCTCCTATCCAACATATGTCCAGCATAATGCCATCAGTTTCCTGACTCAACATATTTACAGTCTACTCCAAGTATTCCTGACTTGCACCCTCCTTCCCAGACTGACACGGGCAAATATCTCTACACCAAGAGGTGCGCTTTCAAGAAAGCAGAGGTTACGCTGATCCACAATATCCATCACATTATATGGACTCTCAACATATCCCCTCTCAGAAATAGTACATTAGGAACTTCAGAGACTAACTGACCTAGCAAAGCACCTGATTCGTCGAGAGTTAGTAGTACAGGGCTACTAACATTTGATGATCGACCAGAGAACTACTGGGCATGGAAGACATCATCCCAAGGTGTCACCAGAGATCTTAATCTTACAGCCAGAGAAGAGCTAGATCTTTTGACTAAGTGGCTTGGACCAGAGGTCATCTCAACAGGCTAAGAGACTCAGGTCAGTGCATGTTCATAACCCAATTGATGGAGTTAAAATGTATGGCAGAGACTAGAATAATGTTATGAAGCTATTGAGAAAGGCACTGTTAAAGAAGCTAGAAAACTTCCCCAAAATCTCAAACAAAGACAACATAAAGTTAAGAGAACTTGGTGACATGTTGTTGGAGGTGAATGCAGGCTAAGACAGGAGGCTTTTTGCCAAGAACTGGCATACCAGACACAGCTCGTGGCATCAAACCAATTATTGCAAAACTGCCATATAGCCTGCAAGAAAAATGGGATTTTTTCAAGTTCCAAGTACAAAGAAGACCATCATGTCTCCTTTCCACCATTCAGTTTCTTCACCAGATTTATTGTCAACCAAGCAAAGACCAGAAATGATCCAAGCTTCATATTCTCAACATGCGCAGCAACCAAGTTCCAGTAAATACAGAGAAGTCAGGAACAAGGTACAGCAACAGACCAACTGTTGTCAGTAAAGAAAGACAGAAGTGTCAGCTACTAATGCAACTCCACAGGTGGAAAAGCCTTCATGGAAATCCATGGAACCAGACAGTCCATGTCCAATTCATAATAAACCACACCCACTGTCAAAGTGTTGTGGTTCAGAAGCTAGCACATTGATGATCGTAAAGCTTACCTGAAAGAGAATTCTATCTGCTTTAGATGTTGTGCATCCACCAGACACATTGCAAAGACTGCAAAAATAACTTAAGATGCAGAGAATGCAACAGTGACCAGCATACTTCAGCTTTGCATCCAGGTCCAGCTCCCTGGGCAGTAGAGACTCCTTTACCAAAGAGAGAGCAAGGCGGGGGAGCAAGAGGAAGCTACTCCACCCACTATTGTATCCAAGTGTACAGAGGTATGCGGGAAAGGGACAAGGCCCAGATCATGTTCCAAGATTTGTTTAGTGACTGTATATCCCTCTAACAAACCTGACACTTTCTGTAAAAATGTATGCAGTGTTTAGATGATCAAAGTAACCGTTCTTTAGCCAAATCAGAGTTTTTTTGATGTGTTTAACATTAGTGGTGAAACATTTTCCTACACTCTAAGAACATGCTCAGGCATTACAGAGAAAACAGTGGCGTAGGGTATCCAACTTCACTGTTCAGTCTATTGATGGGAAAACACACATAAAACTCCCCACACTCATTGAATGTGACATGATACCTGATGACAGGTCAGAAATTCCAACACCTGAGATTACACAGCATTTCCCTCATCTGAAATCCTTAACAGACAAGATCCCAGCACTTGACCCTATTGCACAAATCTTCTCCTTGTTAGGAAGAGACATTCTGAAGGTGCACAAGTACGTGAGCAGATTAATGGGCCCTCACAACAGTCCTTATGCACAACATTTAGACTTAGGTTGGGTCATAGTTGGGGAAGTATGCTTAGGAGGAGCTCATAGACCAGCAGATGTGAACTCTTTCAAGACAAATGTGCTGCCTAGTGGGCGCACTTCTCTGTTCAGAGCCCATGCACTAGCTATATACAGGTAAAAGACACTTTTAATGCTTGTAAACAACAGTCATACACCCCCTCATTGTGTTTATTTAGGAACTGCAACTCACAATGTGGGCAGTTTAGATGATAATGTGTTTGTTACTACTCCAAACGATGACAAACCTGCTGATGTCTATTTCAAGATGGTATGTTCCTTGATGTAGTTGAAAAAGAGATGTTTATTGATGAAGCAAATTACTGGGTAGCACCCCTACCATTTCGCTCACCTCGACTTAGACTTACCAAACAACTTAGAGCAAGCCCAGAAAAGACTCCTTGCTCTACAGCGTTCCTTTGTGAAAAACCTGAAATGAAAGAACATTTTTTAACTTTATGCAAAAGATCTTTGACCATGACCAAGCAGAACCTACCCCATCATTGGAACCATGTGAGGAGTGTTGGTACCTACCAATCTTTGGTGTCTATCACCCTCAGAAGCCAGGACAGATCCAGAGTAGTTTTTGACTCAAGTGCTCAGTTTGAAGGCATCTCACTGAATGACACACACCTCAGTGGGCCTGATTTAAATAATACACTACTAGGTGTCCTTTTATGTTTCTGCAAAGAGCAAGTTGCAATTAACACTGATGTACAACAAATGTTTTACTGTTTCATGGTTAGAGAAGATCACCGTAACTATTTGAGATTTCTTTGGTATATAGTGACAATGACCTTAACAAAGAAATTACAGAGTTCAGGATGAAGGTACATGTCTTAGGAAACTGCCCTTCTCCAGCCATAGCCATTTATGGTCTAAGACAAATAGCAAAGCAAGGAAAGAGTGAGTATGGTGAAGATGTAGAACAGTTTATCTTGGGGAATTTCTATGTAGATGATGGACTCGCATCGGTGCCTACTGAGGCTGAAGCAGTCAGTCTCCTGCAGAGAGCTAAGGACATGCTCGCAGGATCAAATCTCAAGCTACACAAAGTGGCATCCAACAAAAGTCCAGTAATGGAAGCATTTCCTGCAGATGACAGAGCTAAAGATCTAAAGGACCTTGTTTTAGGTGTCGATCCTCTACCCCTCCAAAGGAGCTTAGGAGTAAGTTGGAACTTACAGACCGACAGTTTCACTTTTCAAGTGTCTAAAGAGGTAAAACCTTTCACACGGAGAGATATCCTGGCTACAGTAAACAGTCTTTATGACCCACTTGGGTTTGCATCTCCAATCACTATGCAAGGTAAATCTTTAGTCAGAGAACTCTCAACAGACCAATGTGACTGGGATTCCCCACTCTTACCAGATAGAGAAGCTCAATAGAGAGCATGGACAGAAGACCTGATCCATCTTGAAGATCTCAGTATTCCCAGACCCTATGTGCCATGTCACTATCATCCACAGTAAGAAAGGAGGTATGTGTTTTTTCTGCATGCTTCTACTGTAGGGATAGCAGCTGTGGCATATCTCAGAGTCATAGACAGTAGCGGTCAATGTCATGTAGGCTTTATTATGGGGCAAATCTAAACTAGCTCCAAGACCAGCCCATACAGTGCCACGTCTAGAATTATGTGCAGCTGTTTTGTCAGTTGAGCTAGCTGAACTTATTACTGAAGGAAATGGACATTGAACTTTATGCAGTTAAATATTACACTGATAGCAAAATTGTGTTAGTTTATATTCACAATACTTGTAGGATATTTCATGTATATGTCTCAAACAGAATATTTCGTATTAGAAAATCTACTAATCCAGATCAGTGGCATTATATTAACACCAGGTCAGAATCCAGCAGATCATGGTACTAGACCAATTCAGGCAGCTCACCTAAAACATACCAACTGTTTCTCAGGCCCAGATTTCTTACATCAGGGCAGATTCAGGAGATCAATCTGAAGCTGAAGTATTTGTCCTCATTGAACCAGATTCTGACAGTGAGATCAGACCTGAGTGACAGCTTTAATAACTGAAGTGTATGAATGATGCCGGTTAGACTCACATAGATTTCTCATATTCTCAATGTGGAAGTCCCTTGTGAGAGGTATAGCAACACTTATTCACATTGCTAAGTCCTTTTCCAGCAGCACTCAAAAGGAGTCGTGTACAGGCTGGCATTGCTGCAAAGGGTTATGCCATTCCTTAGATTTCTTGCAAGCTGAAACAGTGATTATCAAATGTATCCAAACATGGAAATATAGAAAATGGAAAGAAAAACAAAACGTCCAAGAAGGAGATCTTGTATTGTTGAAAGACTCTCAAGTAAAGCGCTATGGATGGACAATGAGTCCTTATTGTAACAGCCATTCCTAGTGGTGATGGTAGAGGTCAAAATCATTAAACAAGAGACTGGTAAAGTATACCTCAGACCTGTGTCAGATTAATTGTTCTTTTTCAAAGTAAAGAGTTATCTGGTTGAATTTAATAATAATTTAAATATCATGTAATAGTAGTATATGTTTATACCAGGGCGGGGAGTGTTCTGTCTATTATATGCTTTATTATGTTCATGATGATGCCATCTGGTGGTTTCATGTTGCAATTACAGCTTGGTTCCTCTCAAGAATAAAACAGAAGTGCTAATAAAGTTTGTTAATAAAAAGTTACTTTAAGTTTCTCAGCAGCCATCTTAGCTTCAAGAAGCATGGAAATCAGCTCTTAAACATTTGCCTCTAAACATGCCTCTAAACATACATATGCCTGTAAGTTATTGTTGGCTAAGATTTCAGTGTACATTTGAATTGCATGCTATTGCTGTAAGGATTAAATGTAAGCTCTCTGTGTTAGAAACATGTATTATTGTATGTATTGCAAGCACCACGTGTAACTAGATATTGTAATTTCAACTTTTCTTATTGTATTGCAGTTTTACAAAAATAACTATTCAGAAGTAAAATCAGTTGGAATAAACACAAAGCTATTTCTGTCTGGTTTGTTAACTAGCTGTCTAGTTATCAGTTAATGAGGACAGTACAGTTGTGCCATAGCAAACAAAGAAGACAAAGTTAAAATTCTCAGTCTATTAGCAAGCTTATGGTCCCTGAACAAAATCAGCAAGGAATTCACTGTCCTCTAAATTATTGGTGAAACTAAGCAGAACACTAGTGAAGGTGATCCTTCTGAGACAGGAAAGATTATTTATTGTTATAATGAATCAGCAAGGCAATATAAAAACAAGGAGAATTTAGTCAATCTGTTTAACCATGAGCAGGACTTTAGTACAAAAGCCAAATGGAATGTCTTTGCAACATCCCATAGGCAAAAATGCATGTGACTGGGTTGGAGGAACAACTAAGCGGGAAACAAAAAAAGCCAGTTGCAGAGGACAACAGAGGTCATATCCTCACCCTAAAGATATGTTCCTCTTTTGCCATGAGAGATTAAGGGGGTTAAATACATCTATGCAAAAAGCAAGGAAGTAACTTGAATTTCATGAACTGAAACTCAAGAACATGCTTGATAAGTGGGAGAGAATTCCAAGTACAAGAAAATGTCACTGTTTTTATGCAGCATCAGAGATTAAATATCAGAAGCTTCTTTACATCTGCATTGCAAAAGATTGAAGCACATGCAGTAATTAAATTTGTTCCCTCAGATCCTACGGAATCATGACTGTGTCATTTATCTCTATGATGACCATTGGTGGTTAGGGCTTGATTGAGCATGCCAGTAAGAAGAACTGTGAGGTTTTGTAAACCTTGACCAAGAACATCTATCAGGCTTGCATGGAAATGACAGGAAGTGACAGGTAGAAAGTCCAGCAGTCAGAGGTAATGAGTAAGGGACCCAGACGCAAGGAGTGTTCCCAGGAAAATCTTAAGCAAGTAGGCAGAGGAGGGCCAAAACACAGATGGGTAGTCAGCAGTCCGAATCAGCAACAGGCGGGAAACAGAGTGAGGAAGAATCTTCAGGCAGAAGGAGAGTCAGAGACAGACCAATGATCAGTATACTGGATGGTCAGCAAAGGTACCAAAAGGAAGAGTCAAAAGGGTAGTAAGGATTGTCCAAGAGTCGTGGGCAAGAGGCAAGCAGAGAGTAGTTAAATATCCAAGCAGAGATCAGCAGCAAACAGTAGAATACCAGAAGTAGCGCACCCAAGATACAGAGAACCATACACGGACAAGAACAGAAAGCAGGACGCAGCTTTTTATAGGCTGCTGATTAGGTAACTGCCTGCAGCAGGCAGGCAGTAGAGCTAGAGAGTAAGCCAGTGCAGGCAGTAGGATTCAATAATTCACTCACAGAATTTTTTTTTTGCTTGTTTTGGATCAATGACTACTGCCACTCGGCAGTTTAAAGATAATACCTGTCCTGATGAAGGCCCACTGAGGCCGAAACGTCGACCATGTATAAATTGTTCTAGGAATAAAGAAAATATTTGTCTCTATACAAACCCTGAGAGTGCCTTCTTCTACATTGTTCTTTAACTATCCTCTTATAAGGATTGGCTGGGCTATACGCTATTTTGACTATATATATAAATATATTATATATATTTATATATATATAAATATATATATATTACTTTAATATAACTATGTAAAGTGTATTTAAACATTAAAAAATACCCTCACAAGATATTCTCTCTAAACATACCTTCATACTCTGCCAGCTCCAAAGATCCAAATTCCTAACCCCCTATTTATCGTTAAAAAAAAAGAAGACAAGAGTAAAATTTTCTGCATGTGCACTAAAGCCGACTTCCAGTAAGATTCTTAAATGTATATTTTTATTTCTAAATTTAAAAAATTAATTATTATAAATAATTATTAATGGTATAATTAATTATTTTTTATTATATGAAAATGATTATAAAAATCTCTAAAATGACAAATAAAAATACATTACATGCCTTAGAAAGTCTGCATGTTCTCAACAACTGACAGGAGTAAACTATTCTGTATGTGGGTGCTAAAGCAGACAAGAATAGAATTGCTCTGCTAAAGCCTACAGGAATTACAATTTTTTTTTTTTGCTCTAATAGAAGCATACAGGGCTAAAAAAGGTGGGGAAATGTTGGAAGTAAAGCGCTAATTTTACCCCTTTTTATGCTCTATTTCAGTGGGAACGAAATAGAGGTGAGCTATTTGGCCATCATCTAGGCAAAATCCACATCTTTTTAGTGCAAACATTGAAAATGATCAGCTTTAGTGTGCTAAACACAGGGGCTTAGGATCTGGGGTGAGAGAATAGAGATGTATAGTGAGATAGTGTAATGCTCGTGGGATATTTCCCTTTCAGACCAAACTTGGCCAGTAGTCTTCTTATCCCGGCAGTCAAATGGAAGGATAAGGAAATAACAAAGTGAGTTTAAGAAATGAGGTAAGCAGTACTCACGGTAGTCCTTCACGGCAATAAGGGTAAGGCAGATAATGGTCAGAGACAGACAAAGTCTGGCAATAGAAAGGCAATCCAGCAGTTCAGCAGTTCAGGGGTAAACCATTAAAATGGTCAGGAACAGACAGAGGGTCAACAACCATAAGGCAATCCAGCAGTCCAGCAGTTCAGGGGTAAACCAGTAGAATGGTCAGGAACAGGCAGAGGTCAGCAGCAATAAGGCAATCAGCAGTTCAGGGGTTAAGCAATAGAGTAGTCTTAAAACAGGCAGAGTTCAGTAGCAATAAGGCAAACAGCAGTTCAGGTAGAAAATATAAGCACCCAGAAGCACACACAGTTACACCTATACTTGGGCAAAGTGCATAAAGTGAGAGGTACTTACATAGGTGCAGGTTTACGCCAAGAACAGCAAACAGAAGAGCGGCATCAGAGGCCAGAAGCACCGTACAGTGATGACGGCATCACCACAACAACCACCGCAACCATGGCCACAGCCGTGATAGGAGAGGCAGAGACGCTGCCAATAAAGAGCGGCGGGACAGATAGGGGATGCTGGATAGTGTTTTTTTACATACCTGTGCATATTCCATATTCAGTTATATTAACGGGATATTCCAGTCAAAATTAGAATCCCCATAGGTACATTTCCCTTTTGGAGTAGAAGCATTTTTGCAATATACATGCATTAGCAAAAATGCTCCAAATAAAAGATTTAGCTGTTTCAAACGTGTATTTAAGTAAGCACCGTGCACCAGCATTTTAAACACAGCACTTGCTTAGAGAGGCTAAGGTGCTTGTACCAACTGGTAATTTGTTAATTGCTGACATGATACAAGCTCCGCTGGCACTCTGAGGAGCTGCAGTATTTTAAAATGCTGGTGCACTGTGAATATCTAGCTATATCTAGCTATGCCTCACATGCACGTTCAGAGAAAAATGTTAACACTAAACCAGTGATAATATTAATAAAAGCATTTTTGCCAATTCATGTATATTGCAAAATATGTTATCTATTCAAAGATGCAATTCATCTATGTGCATTTAAATTTTGACCGTAAATTTTGATTTAAGTACATGCATACATATACATACATAAGTTAATAAAAAATTATACTTAGGCGTTCAGTACAAACAACTGCACACTTACACACAAACACATACACACACTTGCCCTTTTTCACATTTAGGGCTAGATTACAAGTAGAGCGCTAATTTTATCACATGCCCTTTAACAGGCTAATTTGCCCTTTTACAGGCGGCCACAATAAATAACCATTTATTAATAGTGGATGGTTATTTGCTTACCGCAAGCTCGATTTAGCAATTACACCTCTGGTTAATTGTAAAGATATCCCCCAATTGTGTGAGGTTCCTTACTAATATAAAAAAAATATGAGCATCTTTAAGGTTAAAGTGTGTGGATTTGGGGTGTTAGAAAAAAACGGCACTGAAAAGTGCCTTTACATTGGGTTTATCACTCAACATATATATGTATATGCTTATATACATTTATATTATGTGTTAATATGAATATAACACATATTAACACATAAATATATATGTATATAAGCATATACATATATTTATATTTAAATTGTGCTGCCCATTGCTGCGATACTTACCCCCTTCGCTGTGCTAGGTTCTCTGTTGTGCCTCACAGCATGAGAGCAAGGCTCCCACCGGAGCCAACTTGCACTCAACTAGTAATACCAGCGCTCATTTGCGTGCGCTGGTATTACTGAGTGATCCACTCGTAATCTGACCCCAAATTCCTTTCTACCTTGACAGCATTAACTTTTCCTTCCAAGTAACCCTTTTCCTACCGTTCACATAACTTTTATTAAGATTAACCTATTTTTCTATATTTATTTCAGAACGTTTAACCCTTCCTTATACCGATTTATAGTTTGGGAGTGGGGGGGTAAGGGCGCTAAAAGGAAGCTGAAGGTATCCTAAGGTTATTATTTTGGTGTAGATTAATAATATAGTGTGTGATCTGTCTGATAATATTATAAAATAATGTGAAAAAACTAGAAGTGTTTATAATGCCTCTACAATAAAATATTATTAAAAAAAACAATCCTAAAAGTTGATATAGTGATGGCGTGAATGGAAATATATAAATTGACAATTAATAAAAGTAATAATAAAATGTAATGTAAAAAATATAATATAGAATTGTATACATATGCTCAGTGTTAAGTGAAAGTGAATATGTACGTGATATTTAATTAAAGAAATGAATAAATCTATAAGTGGTGAAATAAAATAAATTTATTAGGTCCTGATATCTAAATAAACATAGCATAAGATAAGATAAAGTAGATAGATACGTCTCCCAGGTAATTATAAGATAAGATAAAGTAGATAGATAATCTGCAAGTAATAAAGTAGATAGATACGTCTCCCCAGGTAATTATAAAATATATAAAATGGGTTATACGGCCTTAAAATAAACGTGGCTATCAGCCTAGCATTAATATATATAACAAATATTGCAAGTCATATAAACACGTGTTAGAGAGATATGTTAAATAAACAAATATTGCAAGAGTCTAGAAAGATAGCAGAGAGCTTCACTGCTGAGAAATATTCAAATGGCCAAAAAAGGAGCATCAATAGTATTAATCACCACATTTCCAGAGTAATAAACATTGATGCCATAAATAAAGTTCGTTGTGGCTGTTAAAAGGATTCTCTGCCTATTTCGGCACGTAGTAATTTAAAGTCTATTTGAGGAGACATAAAAGATACAAGTTACCTTGACTTCTTAGATGTTTCAAACGGAGCTGTTACAAATCACTCGCCTCTGTTCTTACTAGGTGATTCAAGTACGCGGCATGTGTCTTGGCGTCTGACGTCACCTGCGGGAGTGCTTGTTCCTACTACTGGTTCAGAAAAGGAGATTTGTCATGATCGCTTGAGAATTTTTTCAAAGTGGTACATTCTATAGCATCCTGCACTTAGTGCTCTGCACGCAGGGAAATGTAACCTTAGTTGATGATGAGGTGTGATGAAGTGATTTGATGATGAAGAATAAGATGATTAATGTAGTACACCCGGGTTATCAAATTCAAATACAATTGTTCCAAAAGTGAACAGGTACAAATTCCACAAGTTCCAATCTCAGAAACAGTCACAATGATCAATGAGTTTCGCTCTATACAGAGCTTTATCAATATATTTGTGACTGGGACTGTGTAGCTTTTTAAAGATCCTGATTGGTTATGCCTTAATTAGTTTCAGTTAATGTGGAATCTGAGGTAACTTATATCATGTGTCAATCAGAGGTGTTTAGTCATTCTGAATTTTTTAAGGTGGAAATCTTCCTCTTTATTTCCAGTTATTTTTATTGTTCGTTCTTGGCCAAGAAATTAATTATGTTTGTATTTTGCTCCGCTCATCTCAAATGATATATCACATAAGTATATATATATATATATAATATATATATTTGCATGAGTACTTGTACTCGTGCAAATGCACCGATACTTAAACCGATACCTCCACTTCCTACCCATATGCTATCTTGTGGCGTTTTTTTTTTAAACTGCATGTTCCCATTTCATTTTAAACTGGAGTGGAGACTAAACTAAAAATTGTTTACTACTGTTCTGCCAATACAAATTGCTGTTATTTGTATTATTGTAGGAGAGATCACTGTATCTCATTCAGACAAACCCCCTAAAGTACTGGGCAGTTAATAAACAGATTTCCAGCTCTGGCTAAAATGGCCCAAAAATATCTTTCTGTCTCATGCAGTAGTGTGGAAAGTGAAAGACTGTTCAACTTAGAGTCGAACCTTCATACAAATGTCAGATTGATGTTATATAACAGCCCTACAACCCAATTGCATCACCCCTTTAAATTTAATATTATATCATGTTCAGTGAACTTTGTGACAAATAAAACTGTTTTATTATTTCATAATATCTTTTGAATTACAGTCCTCTATAATTATAAAGAAGGAATCTTAAATAATTATTATTACTGTATTGTGCTTAGGTAAAATGTCACATGACATTAAAAAAATAGTATTGGTAATTGGGTATCGGCGAGTATTTGAAAACAAGTATCGGTACTTGTACTCGGTCATAAAAAAATGGTATCGGTGCAACCCTAATATATATATATATATAATATATATATATATATATATATAGTATATATATATATATATATAAAATTATCAATTGGATGCGCCTAATGTGGTGTACAAATAACAAGTGAATAAATAATCAAAACACATGCTACATTTACATGTGAGCCAAATAAAATCTCACTATATATCAAAATGACGATATCTTACATATACATACACTCTAACATATAAATAACGAAAAAGTGTAAAGTCATATGAGTGTAAAACAAAAAGAAAAAAAGTGGTGATTGCAAATGATACAAAAAGTCCACTTATCAGTTCATGTAAGGAGATGTAGCTTGAGTTGGTATTCCTCCTCTATAGATACAGAAACAATCTTGTGGAAAATCAAACTGTCATCAGTGGCAGGGCTGCTTCTTCCGGACGTAGTTGGAATACACTCCTGTAGTATCAAAGATATAAAAAGAAAAGAAGGTGCCACAATAGTGCAGGGTCAAAAGTGTCAGCTGTTACCCCACTACAATAGTCCCATACTTACAGGATGTAAAGCACCCAAAATAGTGCTATATAGGCATTCTGGGCTCTTAGCAGTCACCCAGCTAACTGTTTCAGATGATACTGCACGGCTCTTGTCACAAACAGCACGTACCCAAATCCCAGCGTCAGATCTTAATAGTCCTGATACTCCTGGTAGATTGGCGATAGAAACCAGTTATCCGTTTGAGACACTGATCCTTCTTAAAGTCAGTCTTTACACTAAAAACCAAATTGGCAATGATAGAAATGTTAAAAGCTTAAAAAGTTCCGTGGCAAGCCAATGTATAAAATATACAGACTTTATTAACCCTTAGTGACCAGAGCACTTTTCCATTTTCTGTCCGTTTGGGACCAAGGCTATTGTTACATTTCTGCGGTGGTTTGTGTTTAGCTGAAATTTTCCTCTTACTCATTTACTGTACCCACACATATTATATACCGTTTTTCTCGCCATTAAATGGATTTTTTAAAAATACCATTATTTTCATCATATCTTATCATTTACTATAAAAAAAATGATAAAATATGAGGGAAAAAATTGAAAAAAAAAACACTTTTTCTAACTTTGAACCCCAAAATCTGTTACATTATCTACAACCACCAAAAAAAACACCCATGCTAAATAGTTTCTAATTTTGTCCTGAGTTTAGAAATACCCAATGTTTACATCTTCTTTGCTTTTTTTGTAACTTATAAGGCCATAAATACAAGTAGCACTTTGCTATTTTCAACCATTTTTTTTCAAAATTAACGCTAGTTACATTCGAAACACTAATATCTTTCAGGAATCCCTGAATATCCATTGACATGTATATATATTTTTTTAGAAGACATCCCAAAGTATTGATCTAGGCCCATTTTGGTATATTCATGCCACCATTTCACCGCCAAATGCGATCAAATACAAAAAATCGTTCACTTTTTCACAAATTTTTTCACAACTTTCAGTTTCTCACTGAAATTATTTAACAAACTGCTTGTGCAATTATGGCATAAATGGTTGTAAATTCTTCTATGGGATCCCCTTTGTTCAGAAATAGCAGACATATATGGCTTTGGCATTGCTTTTTGGTAATTAGAAGGCCGCTAAATGCCACTGTGCACCACACGTGTATTATGCCCAGCAGTGAAGGGGTTAATTAGGGAGCATGTAAGGAGCTTTTTGGGGTATTTTTAGCTTTAATGTAGTGTAGTAGACAACCCCAAAGTATTGATCCTAGGCCCATTTTGGTATATTTCATGCCACCATTTCACCACCAAATGCGATCAAATTAAAAAAAAACGTAAAATTTTTCACAATTTTAGGTTTCTCACTGAAATCATTTAACAAACAGCGTGTGCAATTATGGCACAAATGGTTGTAAATGCTTCTCTGGGATCCCCTTTGTTCAGAAATAGCAGACATATATGACTTTGGCGTTGCTTTTTTTGGTATTAGAATGCTGTTTAAATGGCGCTGCACATCACACCGTGTTTTTATGGCTAGCAGTGAAGGCGTTAATTAGGTAGCTTGTAAGGAGCTTGCAGGGTTAATTTTAGCTTTAGTGTAGAGATCAGGCCTCCCACCTGAAACATCAGGACCCCCTGATCCCTCCCAAACATCTCTCTTCCTCCCCTACGCCCACAAAATGTCCCCGCCATCTTAAGTACTGGCAGAAAACTCTGCAGTACTAAAAATAAAGGAAAATTTTGGGCTTTTTTGTGCATTTTTTTTAGCATATTTACATATGCTCTGTGTAGGATCCCCCCTTAGCCCCCAACCTCACTGATCCCCCACCACACAGCTCTCTAACCCGCCCCCTCTGACTTAATGTGCGCCCTCTTGGGGACTGGCAGCTGTCTGCCAGTACCATTTTAGTGAAAAATATGCTTTTTTATAAAATATGTAGTGTAGCTCCCCCCCCAAGCACACCTACCCCCCACCCTTCCAGATCCCTTAGATGCTTTTAAAAAAAAAAGTTTATTTAATTTTTTTTACACATTTCTTGTAACTTTTTTTCTGTAGTGTAGCAGTTCCCACCCGCTCCCGCCCCGTGCACGCGCCCCGTCACCCCCCGTGCACGCGCGCAGATATGCGCAGCCCCGTGCGGGCTCCACCCCTGATCCCATCCGCCCCCCTCCACCTTACACAGCTCACCGATGGCCGCCCACCCACCTCCCAGGTCGGCTCCCACCCATCAACGATACCGCCATCGATGTCCGGGTGCAGAGAGGGCCACAGAGTGGCTCTCTCTGCCATCGGATGGCCAGAAAGTGTTATTGCAGGATGCCTCAATATCGAGGCATCACTGCAATAACCGGAAGCAGGATCGCTTCCAGCTTGCTTCCAGACTGAGGACATGCAGTGGTACGTCCTTGGTTCGTTAACTGACATCCTTTAGAGGACGTACCCTGCACGCCTCGGTCGTTAAGGGTGGTTAAAAATACAAAGCACGACGTTTCACGGTCCCAGAACCATTTTATCAAGTGTATTTCTTCATTAAAAACCACTGGCTATTTAACATGCTTATTTGGCGTCTCAGGATCCGCACTGCGCATGCGTCACCATCTCACCTGTGAATGAATGATTGCTTAACTCGCTCACATGTAATTCAGCAATTTGGGAGGTGTGTTAGCCACTCTTTCTATTGGCTCAGACTCCACGGACCTTGTGATTGGACACACACGTTTACCTAACTTACATACAATTGGGATAAAAATAAAGGGTTTTGGCTGTGAGTCATAGTTTCATTCAGTATAACACTGTATCTGTTATATTTACAAATAAAGTGAATATTAAGATTATGGGGTTCACCTATTAAATGGACTTCTATAAATTTGGCGTAATTAGTATATCACTACAAGTGCCGAATATTTCCAAATTAAAATTGAAAAGACTGGTGTGATGATGACGCCCTCGCAAGGCGAAATCCCTTACAATCTATATTTCCCACCTATAACGAAAATTCATATCATACAAAAATGGAAACTGGTCATATATACGATCTGTAATAGAAATAAACAATCTAAAAAAAAAAATTTCGTAAACCAATACTAAAAAAAACAAGAAGGCATATAATTTACATTGCTTCCCAACATTGTACATACTTATATCCATCTTAATATCTGTCCTCTAGACTATAAGCATATGTAAAAATATTATGGATGGATAAGGTAATCCCATAGCGTCTCGCTAAAAATATTATGGATGGATAAGTTTAATCCCATAGCGTCTCGCTTCAGGCATCCTAACCGAATCTAAAAATCACCGGAAGTCCGCTGGGCTCATCTAAAAAAGGGGTAGCTAATTAGTAAGGATATATAAGGTAATAATATCTAGAGAGGGGGGGATATATAAATGTAGTTGGATAACATCATCCCTCTATAGAAGGATCAGTGTCTCACATGGTCGGAGAACTGGTTTCTAATCGCCAATCTACCAGGAGTATCAGGACTATTAAGATCTGACGCTGGGAGTTTGGGTACGTGCTGTTTGTGACAAGAGCCGTGCAGTATCATCTGAAACAGTTAGCTGGGTGACTGCTAAGAGTCCTAGAATGCCTATATAGCACTATTTGGGTGCTTTACATCCTGTAAAGTATGGGACTTATGTAGTGGGGTAACAGCTGACACTTTTGACCCGCACTATTGTGGCGCCTTCTTTCTTTATTATATATATAAAAAAATAACCTATCATTTAACTGTATGTTATTCACTGCCTTAAAAAATGTTAAAAACCTATCAACATATGTAATACATTTTACAATAGCTATCCATGAAATTACTACATATGTTATACTTTTATAAACTGAAACAACCATATTTATTTATTTCCTTATACTCATCAGAAAATGATTATGAGACTGTTCATATAAGGATTGAGTAGTCATTATAAGTTAAAAAGCATCTGGTGTTTAATAATAGTGCACTGAACATCAGACATGAAAAAGATCCTGTCTGACTTTTATTCAAAAAGAAAAGGGGAAAGGTCCAATTCTGAATTTAGGCCTTTTGGGTATAGCGTATTGTACTTATAGATTAATTCAGCTTCCTTTATCAACAGTTTCTTTTCTATATTACCACCTCTCCAATGTTTTTGTACTTTCTGTATTCCCCAATAGAACAGATCTTTAGTATTGCCTTTGTGAATTGTTTTAACATCTTATAAAGATGAGTATCCTCAAGGCCATTTTTAATATTACCAATATGTTCTCTAATGTCTATCTCTCACCATTCTTTTTGTTTCTCCAAAGTAGAAGAGATTACAGGAACCTTTTAGAACATAGATTACATTTTATGGGTACAATCTTATAATGTCCTTAATTACAAAGAGTTTCTCTGAATCGTTTATCTGTATATTTTTTAACTTATTGCTATGACTGCAGGCCTTGCAGGTGTAGCAAGGGAAAAATCCCATAATATTTTTGCCCATTAAATCTTTTGGTCTCACATGGCTTATTTTGGGGGGCTTCAGTTCACTACGAGCGGGCCAAAATTGTCTTCAAGTTTGCAGCTCTTTTAAAGACAAAGTTTGGATTGTCAGAAATTTTATCCCCTCAGATGCCAATGTTTTTTAATAATTCTTTTTATGATGTTATAGTTGGCAGTTATAAATGGTATTTTAATTTTGTCATCACTTACTCTTTGTTTTTCTTTATATGTTAATAGGGAATCCCTGTTAGCATCTTTCGCTCTTTCTATAGCTTTATTTGTGATTTCAGTTTTGTACCCTCTTGAATTGAATCTTTCTGCTAACACTTCTGACTGTTGTTCAAAGTCTGTCAGTCTAGAGCAATTTTTCCATATACGGAGATACTGTCCTACAGGGATATTATTTTTCCAAACATCTAGGTGGCAGCTGTTGGCGTGTATATAGTTGTTACCCGTCAATCTTTTGAAATGAGTTTTAGTCTCTAGCTTTTCATCCATCACCATTACTTCTAAATCTAAAAAGACAACTTAATTTTTACTGCAATTATAAGTAAAATTTAGATCCCAAGTGTTAGTATTCATATCCTCAAACATCATGTTTAAGTCCTGATCTGTACCTTTCCAAACTATTAATAGATCGTCTATATATCTCTTGTAGAGCACAAGGTTTGCACCATAGCTGCCAATGCCAAAAAATTCCGCTTCCCAAGCTCCCATGAAAAGATTGGCATAGCTAGGTGCAAACCTTGTGCCCATTGCGGTACCTTCAGTTTGGAGATAAAAAATTTAGTTAAAATAAAAATAATTATTCTCTAATATATATTTAATACTTTTCAGAATTAAGTTTCTATGCTGGTCTGTCATGTTAGGATCTGATTTTTAAAAAGAGGTCAACTACTTGGATGCCCTTAGAATGGTTAATTACTGTGTACAAAGATGTGACGTCACAGGTTGCCAGGATCATATTATCTTCCCAATGATAAGAGTCTAGATTCTTAACATGTCTCTGTAAAAAGCTATCCACATATTTAGACAGATTGGCTGATAAGGAATCTATTGCAACAATGTAGCATGAAACACAGCACTCACTGCACAGCCAGGAACAGGTTCACCAAACCCAGCATCAGTATGAAGAAAACAGAAATGTTCCAGCTGGTGCAAAAAAATACCTTTTATTGTGCAAACAGGGATAAGATAAAGCAACGTTTCAAGCCCACAATTCGCCCTTTCTCAAGCTTCTTTCTTGATAAGGAATCTATACCAGAAATGATTGGTCAACCAGGGGGATTGACCAAACATTTGTGGATTTTTGGTAGGAAATAGAAAATGAGGTATTTTGGGGAATTTTGGTGTTAAAAATACTAATTCTTTATCATTAAGTATTCCTGATTTTCTACCATCTGTTAACAGCTTATTAAGGGGTCTTCTTAATAATCTCCTTTTCTGAACCAGTAGTAGGGACAAGCACTCGGAACCCCGCAGGTGACGTCAGATGTCAAGACACATGCAGCGTACTTGTATCCCCTAGTAAGAACAAAGGCGAGTGATTTGTAACAGCTCCGTTTGAAACATCTAAGAAGTCAAGGTAACTTGTATTTTTTTGTGTGTCCTCAAATAGACTTTTAAATTACTACATGCCGAAATAGGCAGAGAATCCTTTTAAACAGCCACAACAAACTTTATTTATGGCATCAATGTTTTTACTCTGGAAATGTGGTGATTAATACTACTGACTGCTCCTTTTTTTGGCCATTTGAATATTTCTCAGCAGTGAAGCTCTCTGCTATCTTTCTAGACTCTTGCAATATTTGTTTATTTAACATACCTCTCTAACACATGTTTATATGACTTGCAATATTTGTTATATATATTAATGCTAGGCTGATAGCCACGTTTATTTTAAGGCCGTATAAGCCATTTTATATATTTTATAATTAGACGTCCCTGTTGGTTGCAGATTATCTACTTTATCTTATTTTATGTTATGTTTATTTAGATATCAGGACCTAATAAATTCTATTTTATTTCACCACTTATATATTTATTTATTTCTTTAATTAAATATCACGTACATATTCACTTTCACTTAACACTGGACATATATATACAATTCTATATTATATTTTTTACATTACATTTTATTATTACTTTATTAATTGCCAATTTATATATTTCCATTCATGCTATCACTATATCAACTTTTAGGATTGTTTTTGTTAGTAATATTTTACTGTAGAGGCATTATAAACACTTTTAGTTTTTTCACATTATTTTATTAATATTATCAGCCAGATCACACACTATAGTTATTAATCTACACCTAAATAATAGCCTTAGGATACCTTCAGCTTCCTTTAGTGCCCTTACCCCCACTCCTAAACTAATTTCATTTCTGAAAAGAACGAAGGATCTTTTCTCTTTGTAAGGTGTTTGGTATTCAATATAGCCAGTGCTCTACTATACCTACATACACATAACTTATACCGATTTATACCTGACTTTTTAATTTTGACAAACTTATAAATTCCTGAATGTTTTTATGCTATGTCTTCCTTGACAAAAACACTACTTTAATAATTGTTGCCCTTAATCCCTCAGTTCAATATTTTCCTTTTTATTAAACAACTTCTTCTTTTCTATTCTGTTTAAGCGTTTTGTGTTCGGTGTCCTTTCTAAAATTAATATTTTTGTATTGTTGTTTGTTTGTTTTTTTTTCTATTTGTAGCTTTATATTAATGTTTAGGAAGAATTTCCCAGATATTATTTATTCTGCAGTTTTTTTCTGTAATGTTATTGATAGTAGTAGAGATAGCTTTAGATGGAAGGGAGGAGAGAGGGGGTAGAGGGAGCTATAGTGTAGCTAGATCTGGGATTTTAGGGCTGTTAAGTTAGGGTTAGGTGGTGAGGTAGCTGGGGATATAGGAAGGTGGAGTGCTGGAGTAAGTGGTGGTGGTATAGGTGGTATAGGAGGACTCAGGCCTTTGGTACAGAGCAGGTAGAGAAGGCTAGTCCCTCATCAGAGGCTGGAGGGCACAAGTCTGCTGGGCATCCTCAGAGACACAGGATGAGGAAGGATTAGTTTAGTGGAGGTGGGTGAAATTGTTTTTTTTATAGAGGCTTATGTGGACACCACAATTGGAGAAACCAAATTTGGGGAGCAGTATCCACACTAAGCTTTGGAAATAGCCACACACATGGGACAGCATCAAGCACCAGTGAAGAGAATGCCATAATGACATTTTATATTTTATGATTTATTTAGAAATTCAAATTTAAAATTTTAAAGTGTTAAATAAAATAAAATGTACTCACTACTCTTACAGCAAGATTACAAGTTTTGTGGTATGGTGCAGTATGACAATACCACTGAACAATTGGCCATAGCACGTGGAATGGCAGGTAACGCATATTACAAGTTGCTGCGATATAACTATACCGTAAGCATTTTAGCCTGTAATGCAACTCTTCATTGCGCTCTCAAAAAATGACTATTGAGTGCGGGAGTTTCCATAGCGCTGTATTACAGGATGTGCGGGTCCGGCTAAAATGCTTGCATTATAGCCTATACCACCCTGATCCATACCGCAATCTGAGACCAGTAGTTATGAATTTTGCGAAACAAAAATAATTCACAAAACTCAGAACTAAAATGTAACAAAGTACACTACCATCCATAAACTACCTATTAACCCCTAAACTACAACCCTCCCGCATCACAAATACTATATTAAACTTATTAACCCCTAATCCGCCGTCCAACCACATAGCCAACACTAAATAAAGTTATTAACCCCTAAAACCGCCGCCCCCGACATCGCTACTACTGTAATAAACCTATTAACCCCTAAACTACCAGCCTCCCACATCGCTACTAATAAAAAAAAAATATTAACCCCTAAACTGCCAGCCCCCAACATCACAACACACTAAATTAAACTATTAACCCCTAAACTTAACACCCCTAATTTTTTAAAATATAACTATCTTTAAATAAATAAATACTTACCTGTGAAATAAAAAAAAATAAGTTTAAACTATAAAGTAACCTAACATTACTATTTCAAAACAATAAAATGAAAGGAAAACAAAATAACTAACACTACGAGAAAATAATTACATTACAAAAAAATAAAAACTCTAAAATTATGAAAAATAATAAACGAAATTATCCAAAATAATAAAAATTACACCTAATCTAATACCCCCTATAAAAACAAAATAAATGTGGAAGCGTGGAGCATCATCGCTGGTAGCGCGGACATCCAGCTAAAACTATACCCGAAAATAATCTACTCACAGTTCCTGAAGTCCGGACATCCATCTTCATCCAGGCGGTGAGAAGTATTCATCCAGGGGGGCGACATCTTCATCCATCGTGGGGGGCATCTTAAATCTTCATCCCCGTGGGCGCGGAGCTGTGGAGGCCGCGGATCATCGTCGGACATCCAGCTTGGAGGACACTCTTCATAACGATCACCGCCATACAATGAAGCTTGAATGCAAGGTACCCATTTAAAAATGGGGTACCTTGCATTACTATTGGCTGACATTTTCAAATCAGCCAATAGGATGAGAGCTAGTAAAATCCTATTGGCTGGTTAAAATTATCCAATAGGATTTCAGTAGCTCTCATCCTAATTTTTTCGTAGTGATAGGATTTTTTTAATTTGCAATTTAGTTTTTTTTTTTATTTTTCGTTAATTTTATTGTTTTAAAATAGTAATGTTAGGTTACTTTATAGTTTTAAACTTAGTATTTTTTATTTCACAGGTAAGTTTTTATTTATTTAAAGATCGTTATATTGTAAATTTAATTCCAAATTAGGGGGGTGTTAGGTTTAGGGGTTAATAGTTTAATTTAGTCTGTTGCGATGTGGGGGACCGGCGGTTTAGGGGTTAATAGGTTATTTTGTTAGTAGCAATGTGGGGGCCGGCAGTATAGGGGCTAATAGGTTTATTATATTAGTAGCGATATGGGGGGGCTGGCGGTTTAGGGGTTAATAGGTTTATTTAGTGTCTTGCGTTTGTCGGGGAGCAGCAGATTAGGGGTATGTAGACTAGGAGTTTATGTTAGGGTGTTTCGCGCAACTTTCTATTCCCCATAGACATCAATGGGGTTGCGTTATGTGATCGCCATTCTGACACTTTCTCTCCATTGATGCCTATGAGGGAAAGTGTGCACAAGCACGTAAAGTCAGGCCTTGGGTTTTGTGCGTTATGGGAGTAGACATGTGCAACGCTAAAAATTTTGTTTCATTTCATTTGTTTCCATTAGTTAAAACAAATAATTTCGTTTCAGCAAATTAGTTTTAGTTTAAGTTTAAAAAAAAATTTGTTTCAACAAATAGGTTATGTTAAGTTAAATTGTTTTTTTTTTTGATCCGTTCGTTTTTTTAATCCATTTTTTATTCAAATGCATTATTCTATTCTGAAGCTTAGAATAGAATATTGCATAGAATGAAGAATAGATCCGAAAAAACAAAAGGATCTGAAAAAAAACGATTTAACATACAATAACTAATATGCCGGCGATTGCCGAAACAAAATTATCTAAAAACGCCGCCACCAATATCGCTGACACTAAATAAAGCTATAAACCCCTAAACTGCCGTCCCCCCACATAGCCAACACTAACTAAACCTATTAACCCCTAAACCGCCACTCCCCCACATCGCCAACACTAACTAAACCTATTGACCCCTAAACTGCCCCCCCACATCGCCATCACTTACTAAACCTATTAACCCCTAAACCACCATTCCCCGACATCGCTTACTAAACCTATTAACCCCTAAACCACCATTCCCCGACATCGCCGAAACTAACTAAACCTATTAACGCCTAAAGCAACCGTTCCCAAACATCGCCAACACTAACTAAAACACTAAATAAACCTATTAACCCCTAAACCGCTGTTCCCAAATATCGCCAACACTTACTAAACCTATTAACCACCTAAATTGCAGTTCAAGTCAGCCAATGAGGATTTAAGCAGCTCTCATTCCTATTGGTTGATTTTATTTTTTAGCCAATAGGAAATGCAACGGTACCGGCAATATAAAAGGGGGTACCTTGCATTGAATCCTCAGTGTGCAGTGGACGATCGCATGAAGAGGACCTTCATATCGGACCGATGGACCTCTGCCTGGGACCTCCGCCTTTGCGCATCCACCAACCGCTCCACCTCCACTGGGTTGAAGATAGAAGATGCTGGTCCCGCGATGGATACAGATGGAGCCGCCTGGATGAAGATGCTTCGCCGCTGGAATGAAGATCTTTTGCCAGACTTCAGCAACTGTTAGTACCCGATTTTGGGGTTGGTGTTAGGTATTTTTCTTGTTTTTTGGGGGGTGTTTTTATTTTTTTATTTTAATGGGCTTAAAAAAGAGCTGAATGCTCTCTTAAGGGCAGTAAAAGAGCTGAATGCTCTTTTAAGGGCAATGCCCATACAAATGCCCTTTTCAGGGCAATGGGTAGATTAGGTTTTTTTAAGATTTTTATTTTTATTTTGTGGGTTTGAGGGGATGGGGTTTTTTCAATGTTAGTGGTGTTTTTTGTTTGCAAAAGAGCTGTTAACTTTAGGGGGCAATGCCATACAAAAGGCATTTATTTATTATAGATTAGGTTTTTTCTTATTTTGGGGTGTTTTTTTTTTTTGTTTTTTTAAAAACGGGGTATTAGAATAGAATAATTTTTATTATTTTGGATAGTTTTTGTTATTTTTTGAAATGGTAGTTTTTTTTATTTTTTTGTAATTTTAGTGTTTATTATTTTTTGTAATTGTAGTTTTAATTTTTTAGTAATCTTATGTTTTTTTATTTTTAGTAATGTTAGCTTTTTATTTTTAGTAATGTTAGGTTTTATTAGTGTAAGCTTAGGTTTTATTTTAATCTCACTGTAAGTTTGTATTTATTTTAACTAGTAGTTAGTAAATAGTTATATTGTAGCTAGCTTAGGTTTTATTTTTATTTTACAGGTAAGTTTGTATTTATTTTTAAATATGTAGTTAATAATTGTAACTTTAATTTAGGGTCTATTTTAATTATGTTAAAGTTAGGGCGTGTTAGGTTTAGGGGATAATATAGTTTAGATTTAGGTGGTTGCGATTTGAGGGGGGCGGTGGTTTAGGGGGTTAATAGGTTTTTTTTAGTGTTGGCGATGTGGGTGTACAACATTTTAGGGGTTAATAGGTTTAGTTAGTGGTTGGCGATGTTTGGGAACGGCAGTTTAGGGGTTAATAGGTTTAGTTAGTGTCGGCGATGTCGGGGAACTTGCTGTTTTAGGGTTAATAAGTTTAGTTAGTGTCAGCGATGTTGGGGAACTGTGGTTTAGTGGGTTAATAGCTTTAGTTAGTGTCAGCGATGTAGGGGAATGGTGGTTTGGGGGGGTTAATAGCTTTATTAGCGGCTAGATTAGAGTTCTGCGGCCAAAGGGGTGCGTTAGCTACGCATGCTTTTTTTCCCCCGCACCTTTTAAATACCGCTGGTATTTACGAGTTCACAGAATGGCTGCGTTAGGCTCCAAAAAAGTGAGCGTAGAGCATATTTAACCGCCACTGCAACTCTAAATACCAGCGTTGCTTACGGACGCGGCCAGCTTAAAAAACGTGCTCGTGCACGATTCCCCCATAGAAAACAATGGGGCAGTTTTGAGCTGAAAAAAAAACCTAACACCTGCAAAAAAGCAGCGTTCAGCTCCTAACGCAGCCCTATTGTTTACTATGGGAAACACTTCCTAAGTCTGCACCTAACACCCTAACATGTACCCCCGAGTCTAAACACCCCTAACCTTACACTTATTAACCCCTAATCTTCCGCCCCCGCTATCGGCTGACACCTGCATATTTTTTTTAACCCCTAATCTGCCGCTACCGTATACCGCCGCAACATACATTATAGTTATGTATCCCCTAATCTGCTGCCCCTAACACCGCCGACCCCTATATTATATTTATTAACCCCTAATCTGCCCCCCACAATGTCGCCGCCAGCTACCTACAATAATTAACCCCTAATCTGCCGATCGGATCTCGCCGCTAGTTTAATAAATGGATTAACCCCTAAAGCTAAGTCTAACCCTAACACTAACACCCCCCTAAGTTAAATATAATTTAATCTAACGAAATAAATTAACTCTTATTATATAAATTATTCCTATTTAAAGCTAAATACTTACCTGTAAAATAAACCCTAATATAGCTACAATATACATTATAATTATATTGTAGCTATTTTCGGATTAATATTTATTTTAAAGGCAACTTTGTAATTATTTAAACAGGTACAATAGCTATTAAATAGTTAATAACTATTTAATAGCTAAAATAGTTAAAATAATTACAAAATTACCTGTAAAATAAATCCTAACCTAAGTTGCAATTAAACCTAACACTACACTATCAATAAATTAATTAAATAAACCACCTACAATTACCTACAATTAAACCTAACACTACACTATCAATAAATTAATTAAATAAAATACCTACATATAACTACAATGAAATAAACTAACTAAAGTACAAAAAATAAAAAATAACTAAGTTACAAAAAGTAAAAAAATATTTACAAACATTAGAAAAATATTACAACAATTTTAAAATAATTACACCTACTCTAAGCCCCCTAATAAAATAACAAAGACCCCACAAAATAAAAAAAATGCCCTACCCTATTCTAAATTAAAAAAGTTCAAAGCTCTTTTACCTTACCAGCCCTGAAAAGGGCCCTTTGCAGGGCATGCCCCAAAGAATTCAGCTCTTTTGCCTGTTAAAAAAAAACCATACAAAAAACTTACAATACCCCCCCCCAACATTACAATCCACCACCCACATACCCCTAATCTAACCCAAACCCCCCTTAAATAAACCTAACACTAAGCCCCTGAAGATCTCCCTACCTTGTCTTCACCTCACCTCACTAATCGGAACAGCCAGATAGAATGCAAGCTCAATCTGATTGGCTGATGGATAAGCCAATCGGATTAAACTTGAATCTGATTGGCTGATTCCATCAGCCAATCAGAATATTCCTACCTTAATTCCGATTGGCTAATAGAATCCTATCAGCCAATCGGAATTCGAGGGACGCCATCTTGGATGATGTCATTTAAAGGAACCGTCATTCGGCGAGTAGGCGTCGCTTGAAGAGGTTGGGGTCCGCGTCGGCTGGGAAGAAGATGGGCTCTGCTCCGCTCCGAAAGAAAGAAGATGGAAGATGCTGCTTGATAGAAGACTTCATCCCGATGAGTGGACTTCCGACTTCAGCCCGATGATGGAGTTCTTCAGCCGCCGCTTGGATCAAGACTTCGGACCCCTCTACTGGACCGATCGCTGAACCCGGTGAGGTGAAGACAAGGTAGGGGAGATCTTCAGGGGGCTTAGTGTTAGGTTTATTTAAGGGGGGTTTGGGTTAGATTAGGGGTATGTGGGTGGGTGGGTTGTAATGTTGGGGGGGGGTATGTATTTTTTTTTTTTACAGGCAAAAGAGCTGAATTCTTTGGGGCATGCCCCGCAAAGGGCCCTTTTCAGGGGCTGGTAAGGTAAAAGAGCTTTGAACTTGTTTAATTTAGAATAGGGTAGGGCATTTTTTTATTTTGGGGGTCTTTGTTATTTTATTAGGGGGCTTAGAGTAGGTGTAATTAGTTTAAAATTGTTGTAATATTTTTCTAATGTTTGTAAATATTTTTATTTTTTGTAACTTAGTTCTTTTTTATTTTTGTACTTTAGTTAGTTTATTTCATTGTAGTTATTTGTAGGTATTTTATTTAATTAATTATTGAGTAGTGTAGTGTTAGGGTTAATTGTAGATAATTGTAGGTAGTTTATTTAATTTATTTATTGCTAGTGTAGTGTTAAGTTAATTGTAACTTAGGTTAGGATTTATTTTACAGGTAATTTGTAATTATTTTAACTAGGTAACTATTAAATAGTTATGAACTATTTAATAGCTATTGTACCTGGTTAAAATAATTACAAAGTTGCCTGTAAAATAAATATTAATCCTAAAATAGCTACAATATAATTATTAATTTATATTGTAGCTATATTAGGGTTTATTTTACAGGTAAGTATTTAGTTTAAATAGGATTAATTTATTTAATAATAGTTAATTTATTTCGTTAGATAGAAAATTATATTTAACTTAGGGGGGTGTTAGGGTTAGACTTAGCTTAGGGGGTTAAAAAATATATTAGAATAGCGGTGAGCTCCGTCGGCAGATTAGGGGTTAATTGTTTGAAGTTAGGTGTCGGGCGATGTTAGGGTGGGCAGATTATGGGTTAATACTATTTATTATAGGGTTATTGAGGCGGGTGTGAGGCGGATTAGGGGTTAATACATTTATTATAGTAGCGGTGCGGTTCGGGCGGCAGATTAGGGGTTAATAAGTGTAGGTAAGGTAGCGGCGCCGTTGGGGGGGCAGATTAGGGGGTTAATAAATATTATGGTAGGTGTCGGCGGTATTAGGGGCAGCAGATTAGGGGTACATAGGGATAATGTAGCTGGCGGGCGGTGTACGGAGCTGCAGATTAGGGGTTAAAAAAATGTAATAGAGTGGCGGCTGTGTGGGGGGACCTCGGCTTAGGGGTACATAGGTAGTTTATGGGTGTTAGTGTACTTTAGGAGCACAGTAGTTAAGAGTTTTATAAAACCGGCGTTAGCCCAGAAAGCTCTTAACTACTGACTTTTTCTGCGGCTGGAGTTTTGTCATTAGATTTCTAACGCTCACGACTTCATGCCAAGACTCTAAATACCGGCGTTAGAAAGATCCCATTGAAAAGATAGGATACGCAAATGGCGTAGGGGGATCTGCGGTATGGATAAGTTGCGGCTGTAAAGTGAGCGTTAGACCCTTTCCTGACTGACTCCAAATACCAGAGGGCGGTAAAAACCAGCGTTAGGAGCCTCTGACGCTGGTTTTTGACGGCTACCGCCCAACTCTAAATCTAGCCGTTAGTGATTTAGTTTGTGCGATGTCGGGAACTGCGGTTTATATTAGAACAATTTAAAAATTCCGAATGAATCCAAAAATTCGGAACTGATTTTATTCATTTTTGGAGTTTTGGGGATTTTAGTTATGGGGCCGATTCAGAAATTTGGATTCATTCGAATCTTCGAATCGGCCAAAATTCAACAAATTACACATGTCTAGTATGGACCTTAACGCACCATACCGCAAAACAAGAGAAGGTTTTTCAGTTACTTGTAATGGCAGCATTATCGAAAGTGCGATAACGTCCGTTATTTACGCTCCCGGTATAGCGCAAAACTTGTAATCTTGCCCTTAGTCTGCTGTGGTTAAGTGCAAACCTAGCTATGGTGTCATGTTAAGGATCTATGTTTAAACAAAGAGGTCAAAGGTAAATCATTATATATTAGCAATCATAAGGACACCAGTTTGTGATTTACAGTAAAGAGACACATATGAAATTATGAAACACATTATTGTTTTCTTGTCAAAACAGAAACACGTTTAATGATTTTAAAAAGAAATATATTTTCTCAAATAATTGTTCTGCGTGTAAAATATAAATATATTTATACAAAGCCCTTTAAAGTGTAAAAATATTTTTTTGTGTTGTATATTGAAAACAGATGTCCATAAATCTTAAAACTCCCCCTTCACACTTAACTGCAAAAAATGCCATCAACAAATAAAGCAAATCCATTTTATGTATTAATGGATGATTAACTGTTTATTTTTATGTAAATGTGAAGTAAAGGGCTAAAAATAGAAAACAGGAAGAATTTCAACCATTGCACTGAAAAGTATGTGTACTCCTCCAATTGATTACAGATATTAATTAGCATTGTAAAGTTTAAATCCTTTGCTGTCTTGGATTGTAAATGCGTTTCTGCATTTTTTTTTATTTACTTATTTTGAGTGAGAATATTTTTATAGTATGTTTAAGTATTAATAATGTATTTCATGCAGCATCACAAGAGGAAGAGTAGGGTGAAGAGGCTCTTCATGAGGAGGGTGTTTCAGTGTAACCTAATCCTTATAAAAATGATTAGACCCCCGATGAAGGATTGTTCTTGGCACTCCTGAAGGAAGATGGAGACTGTACTTTTGGTTTTCAGGATCATCCACCAGTTCCCAATCAGTGTTTAATGTTTCCTCTATAACTCCAAGAGATGACTTCATGCTGCTCACCCTGGTAGAAGATACAGCAAGGAATTTTTCTCTAATCCCTTGGATCTCTCCCAACCTGTGTGGCCTAGCCGACATTATTTGCCACGGGTCCACCACCACCATGTCAGGCTGCACCAACACCACAGCCTGTAACATCACTTCAGGCTTAAACCATAAGGGGAAGGAGCAACAAAGAAAAATGAGGGCCTTAATGTCTGCATTTAACTGGTTTATGCACAGAAGTCTCCAAGTGCAGAGGCAGTTAGTGAAAGAGCTGCATGGAATGAGACATAAGATGGCAAAACACAACAGCCTGATGGAGAGATTGGTGGTGTGCATGGAACAGCAAAGAATTTTCAGCACCAAAATAATGTCAGAGAACACTGTGGTAGTCTGGGTTTTTGCTGTTTCTCTACTTCACAGGGATTTCCTGGTATTTGGGGATTGGACGGCACTGTTTAGTAAGGATCAGACTGATATACTACAGGAAAGTTCTTCTCTGTAAAAGGCACATGTTGAGCAAATTGCAAATTATGACCCTGAGGGAAGGCTCCCTTAGGGTGATTGCGGGAAGCCAAATGTGGACCTGTTGCTCAGTGTGCCTAGAGGGATATGGCTGCACCTCATTGATGAGGTTTACAGTAGGCTGAAACGTACATCTACAGTTTTTTCTGTTTCTCTCGTTCAGAGAGGGATTGCCTGGTATTTTGGGACTGCACTGTTTAGTCATGATTAGACTGATATACTACAGGAAAGTTCTTCTCTGTGAAAGACACATGCTGAGCAAAAAGAGGCTTCTCCTTGGGGTGGCAACTAGCCATAGAACAAGCTATTATGCTATTGTTCGTTCCCAGGTTGAGCACTTCTCTCTTTTTATTTACACCCTGTTTTAGTTCCTCCCCCAGATGCACTTCCTTGTACTGAGGCCTGTTACTTTGCATTCTTTCCCTCCAGCATTGCCAGACACCTTTGCCTCTAAATCTAGGCTTTGCTTAAACTGATGTCTAAAGTGAAAAGGTTATGGAGATTAGGCGCTTAATCTGCAAAGGGGATAAAGGTGTGGTATGGAAGTTGTTAGCTAAATATGTAGAAAAAACTGGACCTTTAACAGGATAAGTGAAAAATTCTTCTACAATTTATTTTCCAAATAAAAACATGATAATACCAAGATAAAATAAATCACAATCCCTAAGTGTTGCAACACTATATCGATCAATTCATAAAATTTCTAAAATTCAGATATACGTTTGTTCATTCACCAATAAAAAGGTTTATCTGCTCTTTCGTTTCTATACTTTGTTCAAAGATTTTAGATAGAATGCATTCTTTTACTTCAACACAATTAATAATATTTGTCTCTATTCAATATTTTATATCTATATTTTCATCAACTTTAAAATTACAAATATGTAGCAAATACTAACAAGTAGTTAAAACCATTTTAAATGCAAGACTGATTATAAATGGTGTCCCCACATTGTCTGTTTACTTATATTGGTTGTATTTTGCGTATCTAAAAAAGTTCATCAAAGCACTTGTAAGTGTAATTGAAGATAAATCACTGAGGGCTGTGTCCTTTATTCTTATATTTATGTTGTGATAAACTACGGTTTCACAGTTACCCCTTCATATCCTCAGTGAGCTTAATTTGTGGAAATGGAATGTTCCAAACGGTGTTTAGGGGTGATTTTCTTACACTCCCTTGTGAGCTGTTATTACTCACTGGCTTCCCGGCGGTTCCTATGTGTCCTCAGTAATGACTCTCAGGCAAGGGGGTTCCGGTAGGTGATTTCCCTTTGTGTTACCTTGTCACTGGTCCTTGTACAAAGTGCTCTGAATACTGCACCAGACTTTAGACAATCCCTTTGTTTCTGTAACTTGCGCAAGTTAGCTTTTCTGTTTGTAGTTTCTCAATCTCCTGCACTTAAGTACTCCTGTACGCAGGAAAAAAACAGGCTTTTCTTTCTTGGTGTTCACACAGTTATCAACATGTTTCGCCAGCAACACTGGTATCTTGATAAAGCCAGTGTTGCTGGTGAAAGATGTTGATATAGGAACCGCCGGGGAAGCCGTGAGTAATAACAGCTCACAAGGGAGGGGTAAGAAAATCACCCCTAAACACTGGAACATTCCATTTCCACAAATTAAGCTCACTGAGGATATGAAGGGGTAACTGTGAAACCATAATTTATCACAACATAAATATAAGGATAAAGGACACAGCCCTCAGTGATTTATCTTTAATTACACTTACAAGTGCTTTGATGAACTTTTTAGATATGCAAAATTACAACCAATATAAGTAAACAGACAATGTGGGGACACCATTTATAATCAGTCTTGCATTTAAAATTGTTTTGACTACTTGTTAGTTTTTGCTACATATTTGTAAGTTTAAAGTTGATGAAATATAGATATAAAATATTGAATAGAGACAAATATTATTAATTGTGTTGAAGTAAAAAGAATGCATTCTATCTAAAATCTTTGACAAAGTATAGAAACGAAAGAGCAGATAAACCTTTTATTGGTGTATGAAACAAATATATATCTGAATTTTAGAAATTTTATGAATTGATCGATATAGTGTTGCAACACTTAGGGATTGTGATTTATTTTATCTTGGTATTATCATGTTTTTATTTGGAAAATAAATTGTAGAAGAATTTTTCACTTATCCTGTTAAAGGTCCAGTTTTTTCTACATATTTAGCTAACAACTTCCATACACACCTTTATCCCTTTTACAGATTAAGCGCCTAATCTCAATAACTTTTCACTTTATACACCTTTCTATCTGGGAAGTAGATAGTAGGAGAATAAGGCAAGGGATATTAACTCTTAAGCACTAGTTTATTTAATCCTCTTTTCTTAAATTAATGTCTCCCACACTTGTGTGCATATCATTTTTTATGTTCAAATATTCTTTATTAAACATTTTATCAAATTTCAACATTGACTTGAACAGTGGTTCCGACCCGTGGCCCCAGGACCATATTACATAACAAATTGGTGGGTTTATTCTACGTTAAATTTCCCTTTATAACACCTACAGATCCACCAATCCACCTCTGTTCCTCTATGTATCTACTAAACAGGAGTACTCGGGCCGTTAATGATGATCAGATGAGGGCATCACCCTTTCAAGTTCTGGGAAACCACCACATCAGCTCATCCACAGTGCTATGATAATATATATTAAAATAATTCTTACTTTAACAATCATCAGGTGTTGTTAACAAACGGTAAGAAGCGGGGGGGGGGGGGAGATAGTGAAAAAGACAGTGACCTTCCTGTAGAAAGCGAAGTACCTTGTAAATAAAGACATCTATTCCGTGGCATGCTCCTGCTTCCCAACATCGGCTCAATCTATGGTAGGGCTCTTAGTGACTTCTCCTGTCTACCTATCCAATAGAACCATATCTTATGTATGACCTCCCTATTGTTTAGAATTCCTGCTGCCTCTTCATACATGGTATATGTGTGTTGTATTTTATTGTATATTTCCGTCCATGACGGAGCTCCTATCTTCAGTATCTTGTGATACATATTCTAGTGTCTGTGCATAGGCTTCGTATGAAGGTGTTAAGGTGTCTATGGAAAACATCTATGGGTTCATGCAGTAGTGCCTGTTGTATGGTAAGGATGAACTCCTCATCCACCAGCTGACCGCATATAATTTTAAAAGGGACACACAAGTTAAAATAAACTTTTATAACTTCGATAGAGCGTGCAGTTTTAAAGGCACTTACCAATTTACTTTCATTATCAAATTTTGCGCATTTTTTTATATACACACTTTCTGGGGAACAAGCTCTTACTGAGCATGTGCACAAGCTCACAGGGTATACGTAAACTAGTCTGTGATTGGTTGATGTCTGTCACATGATTCAGGGAGCTGGAAAGTGCAAGAAAAAATAAATTTGCTAGAAGAAAAATCTGCTTATTTGAAATTGAGAATAGTTGTCATTGCATTGTCTATTTATTATGCACTTCTATTGCATGTTTTGGTGCTTTCAGTAATATTTTTTTTCCTAGTGACATTTAATTTTTTTTGCACTTTTAATTTGTTCTAATGCAGACTCTTGCCCTCTAAAACCATTCTTACTTTCATTCATTCATTAATTTATTATTATTATTAAAAAGTATTCAGCCAGATTACGAGTTTTGCGTTATGAGTGAAAAAGCATCGTTATGGCCCATAACGATTCTTTTCCCTAATGCCGGTATTACAAGTCTTGTCAGAATAGCTGTACCGCACACTTTTTTGGACATCACGCAACGTCAGTACCACACTTTAATAAAAGCCCTTTTTCAATGGGACTTCCATAGCGCCGGTACTACGAGTTTTGCTGTGAGGCCAAAAAGTGAGCGGTACAGCCTAAAATGACAAGATCCGTACCGCCATCTAAAGTCAGTAGTTATGAGTTTTATGCTACAAAGCTGTAACATAAAACTCATAACTAAACTGTCGCAAAGTACACTAACACCATAAACTACCTATTAACCCCTAAACTGAGGCTCTCCCGCATCGCTAATACTAAAATAAATTTATTAACTTCTAATCTGCCGCTCCGGATATCGCCGTCATTTAAAAAATGTATTAACCCCTATTCTGTCGCTTCCCGACATTGTCGCCACTATAATAAACCTATTAACCCCTAAACTGCCGCCTTGCCGCATCACAAACACTATTTAAATATTATTAACCCCTAATCTGCTGTCCACCCACACACCGCCGCTATAATAAACCTATTAACTCTTAAACCTAACCCTAACGTAACCCTTACCCTAACACCCCCTAATATAATTAAAATACAGCACAATTAAACTTACAATTATTAACTAAATAATACCTATTTTAAACTAAATACAAACTTACCTGTAAAATAAAACCTAAGCTAGCTACAAAATAACTAATAGTTATATTGTAGCTAGCTTAGGTTTATTTTATTTCACAGGTAAGTTTGTATTTATTTTAACTAGGGTAGGACTAGTTAGTAAATAGTTATTAACTATTTAATAACTACCTAGCTAAAATAAATACAAATTTACCTGTAAAATAAAACCTAACCTGCCTTATAATAAAATCTAACATTACAATATTTACACCAAAAATTTACACAAAATAAAAAAAAGAAATTATCAAAAATAAAAAAGAATTACTCCTAATCTAACTGCCCTATCAAAATTAAAAAGCCCCCCAGAAATAAAAAAAACCCTAGCCTACATTAAACTGCCAATGGCCTTTAAAAGGGCCTTTTGTAGGGCATTGCCCCAAAAGAAATCAGCTCTTTTACCTGTATAAAAAAATACAAACACCCCCCAACAGTAAAACCCACCACCCACACAACCAAACCTCCCAAATAAAAACCTATCTAAATAAACTTAAGCTCCCCATTGCCCTGAAAAGGGCATTTGGGTGGGCATTGCCCTTAAAAGGGCATTTAGCTCTTTTACTGCCCAAACCCTAAGCTAAAAACCCCCCCACCCAATAAACCCTTAATAAAACCTAACACTAACCCCCGACGATCCACTTACAGTTTTCGAAGACCGGACAGCCATCCTCATCCAGGCAGCAGAAGTCTTCATCCAAGCAGGCAGAAGTCCTCCTCAAAGCCGCAGAAGTCTTCATCCAAGCGGGCAGAAGTGCTCATCGAAGCCGCAGAAGTCTTCATCCAAGAGGGCAGAAGTCTTTATCCAGACGGCATCTTCTATCTTCATTCATCCGACGCGGAGCGGGTCCATCCTCAAGACATCCGGCGCGGAGCATCCTCTTCTTCGATGGGTCAGACGAAGGATGAAGTTTCCCTTTAAGGTACGTCATCCAAGATGGCGTCCCTTACATTCTGATTGGCTGATAGAAATGATAGATTGGATCAGCCAATAGGATGAAAGCTCAATCCACAGCCAATAGGATTTTTTAACCCTTTAATTCCTATTGGCTGATAGAATTCTATCAGCCAATCAGAATGTAAGGGACACCATCTTGATGACGTACCTTAAAGGGAAACTTCATTCTTCGTTTGACTATCGGAAGAAGAGGATGCTCCGTGCCGGATGTCTTGAAAATGTACCCGCTCCATGCCAGATGGATGAAGATAGAAGATGCCATCTGGATGAAGATTTCTGCCCGCTTGGATGAAGACTTCTGCCGGCTTTGAGGAGAACTTCTGCCCACTTGGATGAAGACTTCTGCTGCCTGGATGAGGATGGATGTCCAGTCTTCGAAAACTGTAAGTGAATTGTCAGGGGTTAGTGTTAGATTTTTTTAAGGGTTTATTGGGTGGGTTTTATTTTTAGCTTAGGGTTTGGTCAGTAAAAGAGCTAAATACCCTTTTTAAGGGCAATGCCCATCCAAATGCCCTTTCAGGGCAATGGGAGTTTAGGTTTTTTTAGTTAGGTTTTTATTTGGGGGGTTTGGTTGTGTGGGTGGTGGGTATTACTGTTGGGGGTTGTTTGTAATTATTTTTACAGGAAAAAGAGCTGATTTCTTTGGGGAAATGCCCAGCAAAAGGTCCTTCTAAGGGCCATTGGCAGTTTAGTGTATTCTAGGGGGGGTTTATTTGTAGGGGGGGTATTTTGATAGGGCTATTAGATTCGGAGTAATTCTTTTCTATTTTTGATCATATCATTTTTTTATTTGTGTAATTTAGTGTTTATTTTTTTGTAATTTAGATAAATGTATTTTATTAATTTATTTAATTTTATTGTAATGTTAGGTTTTAGTGTAAGACAGGTTAGGTTTTATTTCACACGTAAGTTTGTATTTATTTTATCCAGGTAGCTAGTAAATAGTTAATAACTATTTACTAACTATCTACCTAGTTAAAATAAATACAAATTAGCTGTGAAATAAAAAATAAACCTAAGATAGCTACAGTATAACTATTAGTTATATTGTAGCTAGCTTAGGTTTTATTTTGCAGGTAAGTATGTATTTAGTTTTAAATAGGAATTATTTTAGGTAATAATTGTAAATTTAATTTAGACTTATTTTAATTATATTTAAGTTAGGTGGTGTTAGGGTTAGGGTTACATTAGGGTTACATTAGGGTTAAGGTTAGGTTTTAGGGGTTAAAAGGTTTATTATAGCGGCGGTGTGGACGGACGGCAGATTAGGGGTTAATAATATTTAAATAGTGTGCAATGCGGGAGGGGCGGGGGTTTAGGGGTTAATAACTGTAATGTAAGTGGCAGCGATGTTAGGGGCAGCAGATTAGAGGTTAATAGTTTTATGTAGGTGGGCGGTGATGGTTAGGGGCAGCAGATTAGGGGTGTTTAGACGTAGGGTTTATGTTAGGGTGTTAGGTTTTAAAGGTAACTTTTTCTTTCCCCATAGACATCAATGGGGCTGCGTTACGGAGCTTTTGTTTCCGCGATCGCAGGTGTTTGGCTTTTTTTGCCCGCTCTCCCCATTGATGTCTATGGGTGAAATCGTGCACGAGCACGTCAAAGCAGCACTTGTATTTGGGTGAGGTATGGAGCTCAATGCAACCATATCGCCAGCACAAGCCGGGATTTTTAAAACCTGTAATACCAGAGCTATGAAAGGGTGAGCGGTGAAAATAACGTACAAGTAATTAGCGAGCAGCCATAACGCAAAACTCGTAATCTGGCTGAAAGTATTTTACATTTCAATGTTATATACAATATGTATTTTTTTATTTAAAAAATACATTACTGTAATGGAAGAATAGTATGTTATGCAATTAAGTTAAAACTTAGTTATTGAGGAAGTTTCTCATATAAGGAAATAACACATGGATACCAAGATATAATTTGAGCATAAACATGCATATAATTAACATTTTTCCTGATTACAATATTGTTAGAATAAATTGTTTGCCATCATGTTAACAACATAATGATTACATTTATTGTACAATTACTTTCATTTTTTCACTAAATGTCTGTTTAAATAATATTTTAATCTCAAATAATATTATTTAAGAAACTATGGCCTAGATTTAGAGTTTGGCGATAGCCGTCAAAACCAGCGTTAGAGGCTCCTAACGCTGGTTTTTACCGCCCGCTGGTATTTGGAGTCAGTCAGGAAAGGGTCTAACGCTCACTTTGCAGCCGCGACATTTCCATACCGCAGATCCCCCTACGCCATTTGCGTATCCTATCTTTTCAATGGGATCTTTCTAACGCCGGTATTTAGAGTCTTGGCTGAAGTGAGCGTTAGAAATCTAATGACAAAACTCCAGCCGCAGAAAAAAGTCAGTAGTTAAGAGCTTTCCTGGGCTAACGCCGGTTTATAAAGCTCTTAACTACTGTGCTCTAAAGTACACTAACACTCATAAACTACCTATGTACCCCTAAACCGAGGTCCCCCCACATCGCCACCACTCTATTAAAAAATTTTAACCCCTAATCTGCCGCTCCGTACACCGCCGTCACCTACATTATCCCTATGTACCCCTAATCTGCTGCCCCTAATACCGCCGACCCCTACATAATATTTATTAATGGGCAATCCCATGATATATGGCAAAGGGAACCTAGACCACAGTTTCTCCAACAACATGGCTGGAAGAGGTGGGAATATTTATGTATTACCTAACTGGGGTAAGGTAGTACCTGGCAAGTCATTTATTGTTCATTTCAACAATGGAATAAGAGATGGAGGAGTGCAGTGCACCCCAAAGATTTCCCCCAAACTAACATTTTTATATTTTTCCCACTGATGCACAAAGGTAAGTAGATCATTGGAACTTGCATCCCTTAGCAATTTATAAGCCACTGAGATGGAACCCCTCACCCTCTCCTGACAGGTGCATATATGTTCAAAAGAAGTAAGAGATCTAGTCAGAGTGACTACATAAGTAATAAGAAAATGCCAGATTCAGAAATAAGAATGCCAAGTGTGAATATATATAAATGGTTTCAGAGAGGTTCCTGAATAATAGGGGAATGATTGTATTTATGATGCAGAAAAAATGTGTTATTCAGCAAAGATGTTAGAGGTGATATGAGAGTAGATAATGCGCTTAAACTGATGCCAGAGTTTCTGATATGATCGAATTTCAATCAAGTGTTGGGACCTATGTATTTTAGATATCCAGCATAAATCAGTTATTATCAGGAAATTATATAGAACAGTTTCAGTTGGACACAAACTTTAATGTCTAAGTTATGGTGCCAGCCTACAGTTCTGACAAGGTGCATGGCAGTACAATAAAAATGAAGAAAGGACACCCCTAAACCCCCCTTTTCCTTACTAGTATACATTGTGACATTGTTCACTTCTCTGTATTGATTTTGCCCAGATAAAAAGTTATTACAGACTGCAGATAAGGTATGTTTGAATTAGGCAGGGATATTGGTAGAGTTTGTAGTATATAAAGAATTTAAGGTAAAATAATTTTATTGCAGTAATCCTGTCTAGCCATTATAGGTATACCAAGCAGAAAGGTCTCTGGTAATGCTTACATGTTGCTGCTTGTAATTAAAAGTAAATAGTTCTGCAGGGGAGGAGGAAAGATGAATCCCAAGGTATTTGATATGGGTAGAAATGGCAAAATCACTGAATGCCTGTTATAATGCTGAACATCTGGGGTCTGGTTAATGTGTAAGACCACTGATTGACTAGAGTTGATCATAAAATTAGACCAACGACTGTATTCAGATAAAACATCAAGAAGAGTCCAGGATGGAGGCCAAGGGGGGAGGACAGAGTAAATAAAATATAATCCACATATAATAATGTTTTATAAGGATTCTTACCAATATCTATTGTGTGTGTTATTGAGAATTTGGGCTGCTAGTATAGGGATTACAGTTAACTGAGGAGGGTGAGAGAGGAATTAGTATGGGTTATGGGGTGAGTAAAGGAGAGTAAGTGGTGAAAGGTCTCAGATACAGAAGATACAGAAATGTAGGTTAGAAAAATATATTGAATCATTTAGTAAAATAGAGACTAGGTCACTTGGTAGAGGGCAGTTACAAAATAGGAGAGGGTGAGTCTAGTTATGGGCTCTGTATCAGCAGATGTTAGAAAAAATAAATAATTAAATAAGAATTCTAGACAAGGTTCTAGACAGATAAGGATCATGGCGATAAGACAGGACAACAGCAACTCCAAATCAGATTCTAATGCTGAATCCTTCAACAAAGAATGCCAAAATAATTAAACAAATCCTTTAATAAAGGTAAAATGGAAAGTAGCTTAAAATGCTATGCTCTATCTGAGTAATGGAAAAAATGGTTGTTTAAATTAGGCTTTGAAACAAAATGTGACTAATAGCTCATAATAGTCTAAGAATAGTAGTAGTGAACCTATTGAGGTTACGTTCATTGAGATGGAGGAATGCTAAAGAGATTCTCTGTTTAAAAGCCCTCTGTGAGCTTGTTTCAGGGGGTGAAACAGGAAGAAGATGAAACGTACATGCTTTTCCTTTCACCAGTACAAATTTACAAGAATAACATATGAAATGTACCCTTTATTTCGATCATTGTGTAACAATATATCTGTATCCACACATCATTAGAGTAATCAAACCAATGAAAAGTATAAGGAAATAAGGAAAATCTAGAATTAGGACCCCATTTATCAAATCCCTACATGGGAACTTCTTCATCCATGTTCGCAGCTAATGGGCAGCAGATGCTTTACGTTCACACGCCCACATTTAATCATGCACAAGGAAATCCTTGTGCATACCACCCCCTATTCTTGCACGACCAATTGCATGAGAGCAGGACCTGTCAGATGACTATTTCTTAACTTAAAGCAAGGACTTCAGTGATAAATGGAGCTCTTAGTGTCATCCAAAATTTAAATTGATGAAATCTCTGACCCTGATGAATTGAACTAAAACATCCAAGGGCACAGTACACAAGCCTGCAGAAAAACAGGAGTAAATTCTCAAGAGAAGCTTCCCCTATTTTACCAATATGCAGATATAATTAAGAAAGACTATCAAATTAATACAACAGGTCTTTAAACCCCTGTAGATCGATACTGTACCATAGATGGTTGGGGGTGTGTGATAGGGAACTTATGCTTAGAAAAAAAATCTTTTGGATTCATAAATTCAATGCTATGCAACAAATTGGTTTTAATAAGGAATTACATTTTTTTCTATCTTTATAGTAATGCAAGTTGGATAAATATCTGTATAGATAGCTGAATATTGTTTTTAGTTGAAACTGTGTTATAGACACTATTTTTTGTCTGTATCTGTATTTTTGTAACTTTATGCTGTATTAATTGTTTTTAGCAACTAGGGTGTGTGTGTATTGCTCATTACTGATTGGTGAACTCAATGAGGATTGGGCTATATAATGGTACATTGTATGATGTCAGCTATGCATGATTAAGGGCTAGGTGCCGGAAACGTTGCCTTATACATGACCCAGTTGTATTGGTAATAAAGGTAATTTTAAATCTTCAAAAGTGCTGCTGTTTGTGGATATAAACCCCTCTAGACCTCTTGCTGATAGTTCCCAACACATACAGTATATGAATGTCAGTGTAACGAACAATATTATGAGCAAACCATAACATTTCACAGAGAGGTCATATCTAAGTTTACAAAAACATTTTTAAGCATTATTCTGAAAAGAACACAAAAAATCTTTTTCACATAAATAGATCATTCAAAAGACTTAAACACAGCGATAAATGTTCAAATTATTAAAATCAAAGAAGATGTATGTGATATTGCTAATAATTTGACAAATCCTGTCACAACAACACCCACTAACAGTAGTTTTTCATCTGTTTAATACATATATTACCCTATCAAAGGGGATTCTTTCTTTTGTGCCAAGTTTCCAGCACCCTTCATACAGAACAGTTTTTAAAAGGGGCCAAGTAACTTGTGGGCGGAAAATAATCAGACATAGCTTAACTTTTTATATTGTATAGTTTTAATGATGATCTATACTCATTTAGAAAAATATATCAACAAAAATCCTCAGACTATTAATGGTGTTTTTTCTGTTTAAAATCATTAGATACATTTTTCATTTGTGATCGACCCCAAAAATATGTTTACAATGTAGAGCATGGAGGAATAGATAAAGAATGAAACATTATTAACATATTAATACTTATTCTTAAAAAAAGAATATTTATATATATATATACAGGGAGTGCAGAATTATTAGGCAAGTTGTATTTTTGAGGATTAATTTTATTATTGAACAACAACCATGTTCTCAATGAACCCAAAAAACTCATTAATATCAAAGCTGAATAGTTTTGGAAGTAGTTTTTATATTTGTTTTTAGTTATAGCTATTTTAGGGGGATATCTGTGTGTGCAGGTGACTATTACTGTGCATAATTATTAGGCAACTTAACAAAAAACAAATATATACCCATTTCAATTATTTATTTTTACCAGTGAAACCAATATAACATCTCAACATTCACAAATATACATTTCTGACATTCAAAAACAAAACAAAAACAAATCAGTGACCAATATAGCCACCTTTCTTTGCAAGGACACTCAAAAGCCTGCCATCCATGGATTCTGTCAGTGTTTTGATCTGTTCACCATCAACATTGCGTGCAGCAGCAACCACAGCCTCCCAGACACTGTTCAGAGAGGTGTACTGTTTTCCCTCCTTGTAAATCTCACATTTGATGATGGACCACAGGTTCTCAATGGGGTTCAGATCAGGTGAACAAGGAGGGCCATGTCATTAGATTTTCTTCTTTTATACCCTTTCTTGCCAGCCACCGCTGTGGAGTACTTGGACGCGTGTGATGGAGCATTGTCCTGCATGAAAATCATGTTTTTCTTGAAGGATGCAGACTTCTTCCTGTACCACTGCTTGAAGAAGGTGTCTTCCAGAAACTGGCAGTAGGACTGGGAGTTGAGCTTGACTCCATCCTCAACCCAAAAAGGTCCCACAAGCTCATCTTTGATGATACCACCGAAACCAGTACTCCACCTCCACCTTGCTGGCGTCTGAGTCGGACTGGAGCTCTCTGCCCTTTACCAATCCAGCCACGGGCCCATCCATCTGGCCCATCAAGACTCACTCTCATTTCATCAGTCCATAAATCCTTAGAAAAATCAGTCTTGAGATATTTCTTGGCCCAGTCTTGACGTTTCAGCTTGTGTGTCTTGTTCAGTGGTGGTCGTCTTTCAGCCTTTCTTACCTTGGCCATCTCTCTGAGTATTGCACACCTTGTGCTTTTGGGCACTCCAGTGATGTTGCAGCTCTGAAATATGGCCAAACTGGTGGCAAGTGGCATCTTGGCAGCTGCACCGCTTGACTTTTCTCAGTTCATGGGCAGTTATTTTGCGCCTTGGTTTTTCCACACGCTTCTTGCAACCCTGTTGACTATTTTGAATGAAACGCTTGATTGTTTGATGATCACGCTTCAGAAGCTTTGCAATTTTAAGAGTGCTGCATCCCTCTGCAAGATATCTCACTATTTTTGACTTTTCTGAGCCTGTCAAGTCCTTCTTTTGACCCATTTTGCCAAAGGAAAGGAAGTTGCCTAATAATTATGCACACCTGATATAGGGTGTTGATGTCATTAGACCACATCCCTTCTCATTACAGAGATGCACCTCACCTAATATGCTTAATTGGTAGTAGGCTTTCGAGCCTATACAGCTTGGAGTAAGACAACATGCATAAAGAGATGATGTGGTCAAAATACTCATTTGCCTAATAATTCTGCACTCCCTGTATATATATATATATATATATATATATATATATATATATATATATATAAAAGCAAGGTCCTGTATAGGAATGCACACCGTGTGTAAGTAGCAGCTGCCAGGGTGCAATGTCAAAAAGTATTTACTCAGCAAAAAAGGCAGCACTCACTGGTCTTGTCATATAAAAAATAACTTAATGATACAATTTTTTTTTAAAAAAAACATTGGGATATACATGACGTTTCGATGCCTAACTGGCATTTTTTTCAAATGTCCCAAAAGGTAGGAGACCGAAATAAAATGTTATTAAGATTGGAGCCCAGGTGGATCTACATGTTGGACACAGTGTCCCCTAAGGGTCTTAACATAAAATTGGACTTTGGGCCCTTCATTGGATAATGGAATCCCATTCAAGTACCAGTGTCATCAACTCTACTGTGGGATTATTACACAATCATACGTTATGGGACTTGCTCATGGACCCAGCACCTACTATTTTTTTTAACTTTTCTTTATTTTTCCTATTTTTCTTCACTTTTGCTCTCTGGCTTATGTGTTGCTGTACACTAACTGCACCTCCTTAGCAGCAAGTAACGCCACCCCCCACATGCTGCTGCTACATTGTGTATTCTGTGGAAATTTAACCTTTTACTAACTGTTTATGGGCACCATAGTGATCTGTCTGTGGTGTACCCGCAATATGTGGGGCATTTGTGAGTCATAACATATTAAGATCAAATGTGTATTACACCCTACAGTCACATTCTCGGATCAGAAATTGTTCTCAGAAATAATAAAGTACCGGAGATGTACCCGCAAGAAGTGGGGCATTTGTGATTATGAGAAAGAGCAAATGTGTATTACACTGTATAACCGGAAGATTTGAACAGATGCTGCTTTTCATGGACGGAACCATGGATGTGTTCATAAATATGGCATTCGATGACTATGGGATGCGACTCCATGTGAAGTATACGGTACTGTTGTGCCAGAAGCATCGGTCATCATGAGACACAGAACAACAGCTTTCTAACTGGGGAATCCTGTCTCCGGCTGTGACAAGTGGGTGTATTCCATGACGCTGGAAACCGAAGTCAGTTGATTGGCCACGACACGTTAACAAAGGAACTCCCATAATTATGCAAATTAGCCATGCGGCAGAATACACAACAGCCCAACACATGAGAAGCTTTGTCGGTGGGAGTAGCATCAATTGGTACTGTGCGGAACTGATCATACACACCTGAGCACAGCCTCGATGTCAAGTGCTAATAGCAGTATATATGAAGCACACATAGCCAGTATTTTTCACGCTCTCATGGGGAACGCCACATAGCTGGTGTTACCAATTCGGATTCCCTTTTTTTACCTTTTGGGACATTTGAAAAAGATGCCAGTTAGGCATTGAAACGTCATGTATATCCCAATGTTTTTTTAAAAAAACATTTGTATCATTAAAAGTTATTTTTTATATGACAAGACCAGTGAGTGCTGCCTTTTTTGCTGAATATATATATATATATATATATATATATATATATATAATCAAGATAGGGATAAGCACTCACTGGATTTAAGTACAATAACTATTTATTGGTAGTGACGTTTCGGGGCATTCACCCCTTCCTCAGACAACCCAAACTGTGATACAAACAGTGTTATATAGCACATCAAACCACTCCCCCATCACATAATCAGCCAATCGAAATACATCAATATAAATCCATAAGAGATGTACATAATAGATGTCAATTACCAATCAACATTTCATTCATGTGTGATACCATCATAATATATAACAATAAAATATGTACAGATAAAAATTATCTAATGTGGCACCATTGTGTATATAAGTGATAATCAATCTAAAAGGACATGGAGCTAGGCACAAAAACCTCATAGTCAGTGTCAATCAATATCTGACTTTGCAGCAACGACCGTGAACAAAAGAGGCATATATTGCTTATTTAATGCAACTGTAAGAGAACTACTTACTTGTTTATGCCTAATCTGGGCGTTGTGAGACACACTACCAAAACCGCCATGAACGCTGAATCCAGCGTGGTTACAGGAGGGGTGTGTGAGCATCCGGGTTACTTCCGGATCAGCGCGCTCTGAATAGAGCATTGTTATGCGTTGCCATGGCAACCTATCGCAGTCTGTCTTGTTAGTCAAAGCGAAGCTAACAACTGAGTGACAGCCGCAGGCTGCCATGGCAACCCCATAGCATATACACACTGTAATTATAGCCTAAGAAAGGACTAAGCAATATACTGATATTAGTATTGGCCTATAAAGCAATTATTATGCTCATACACTATGGGGTGATTACTGAGAGCTAGCTCAATTAGCAGCTATTAGGTATACCAGCCTGCATTTATTACCTGCGGTCAGGCTGCGATCTCTGTACATACAGGGTGTCACCACATCCTATTAGAATCATGTTAAATGAAAAGAGGACAAATGGACATAGTCTGTCAGAATGGAATGATAAATATATTCCTTAATCAGGGATCTAAAGCCATGGGGGCATGAGTGTGACAGGAATATAGTCACTTATCACTTTAATATGTCCTAGCTATAGGTAATTGGTATAGAATACTACCCCTATGTGTACCTGGTAAATTAACCCCGAAATTGTGGCAGAGTAATAGGGGGTTAGGTCAGCAGTTACACAGCTAGCATAAGCCATTGGTCCGATATACAAATGTGCATAACAGAGGTTCTAGATGGAGGGTTATAATCCAGAATCACCTAAGCACTGGATAGAGTATATTCTCACCTCAAAAGTAAATTATACTGATATGGATACCTACTGATATGGGACCTACTGGCATCAGACCAACAGCTACCATTTAAAGATTTCTCCCCACCAAGGATGGGATATAAAAGAGGACGCAACCTCCAAGATATGTTAATGATTACTGACCCAAGACACTCCTACACCAAAGATACATGGTTAAAATCAAAGAGACAGGGTTGTTTTAAGTGCTTGGGTTGCACAACATGCAACTTGATGATACAAAGCAAAACCTTCCACCATCCACATACCAAGAGTTTTAAGATCCAACACCATTTAACGTGTTCTACTCCGTTTGTGGTCTATCTGTTGAATTGTACATGTGGGAAGTACTATGTCGGCAAGACGGACGATGACATCAAGAAGAGGATGGCTAACCATCGGAGTGTGATCAGGACAGCAATCAAGGATGGTACATCGGAACAACCAGTGGCACGCCACTTCGTACAGATGAAGCACACGGTGAAGGATTTATGCTTTATACTGATTGACCATGTACCAATAATGCCACGAGGAGGTAACAGAAAGAACAGGCTCCTGCAAATTGAAGCCAAATGGATTCATAGACTTGGAACGGTACACCCGGGTGGATTAAATACAAGTCTGGACTGGCATTGTTTTTTATAAGTCCTGGTAGAATGGACATGATATATCCAGATATACCATTTAATGATGATAGTCCATGTAATTCCATGGGTGCCCTGTTGGGCACGTTGAGAGTCCATGTTGTCCATCCCACAGTTGGGGATTACTATGCTCCAAGAGATTCGAAATTGATTGAAGAAATTCTACCCTCCACTGCAGTAATCATCAGGAGTTAGAGCCATATCAGTATAATTTACTTTTGAGGTGAGAATATACTCTATCCAGTGCTTAGGTGATTCTGGATTATAACCCTCCATCTAGAACATCTGTTATGCACATTTGTATATCGGACCAATGGCTTATGCTAGCTGTGTAACTGCTGACCTAACCCCCTATTACTCTGCCACAATTTCGGGGTTAATTTACCAGGTACACATAGGGGTAGTATTCTATACCAATTACCTATAGCTAGGACATATTAAAGTGATAAGTGACTATATTCCTGTCACACTCATGCCCCCATGGCTTTAGATCCCTGATTAAGGAATATATTTATCATTCCATTCTGACAGACTATGTCCATTTGACCTCTTTTCATTTAACATGATTCTAATAGGATGTGGTGACACCCTGTATGTACAGAGATCGCAGCCTGACCGCAGGTAATAAATGCAGGCTGGTATACCTAATAGCTGCTAATTGAGCTAGCTCTCAGTAATCACCCCATAGTGTATGAGCATAATAATTGCTTTATAGGCCAATACTAATATCAGTATATTGCTTAGTCCTTTCTTAGGCTATATTTACAGTGTGTATATGCTATGGGGTTGCCATGGCAGCCTGCGGCTGTCACTCGGTTGTTAGCTTCGCTTTGACTAACAAGACAGACTGCGATAGGTTGCCATGGCAACGCATAACAATGCTCTATTCAGAGCGCGCTGATCCGGAAGTAACCCGGATGCTCAAACGCCCCTTCTGTAACCACGCTGGATTCAGCGTTCATGGCGGTTTCGGTAGTGTGTCTCACAACGCCCAGATTAGGCATAAACAAGTAAGTAGTTATCTTACAGTTGCATTAAATAAGCAATATATGCCTCTTTTGTTCACGGTCGTTGCTGCAAAGTCAGATATTGATTGACACTGACTATGAGGTTTTTGTGCCTAGCTCCATGTCCTTTTAGATTGATTATCACTTATATACACAGTGGTGCCACATTAGATAATTTTTATCTGTACATATTTTATTGTTATATATTATGATGGTATCACACATGAATGAAATGTTGATTGATAATTGACATCTATTATGTACATCTCTTATGGATTTATATTGATGTATTTTGATTGGCTGATTATGTGATGGGGGAGTGGTTTGATGTGCTATATAACACTGTTTGTATCACAGTTTGGGTTGTCTGAGGAAGGGGTGAATGCCCCGAAACGTCACTACCAATAAATAGTTATTGTACTTAAATCCAGTGAGTGCTTATCCCTATCTTGATTGAATACCCTGCCAAGCACCCTGCTCTATGTTGAGGTTGGCGAGTGAGAGTGCACTTACTTGAAGTCTATATATATATATATATATATATATATATATATATATATATAAAAACAGCAACGTGTGTATGCACTCCCACTAACTCAAGTCATCTGCCAGGGTGCTCTCGTGGAATGATAAACAAAAATTGGAAGTAAGCACTCACTGGTCTTCAAACAACAAAGTCACAAAAATTCTCTTTATTGCGTGCTGAGACGTTTCAGGACCAAGCACAGTCCCTTCCTCTGACAGTGTTAAAGTGAAAAAAGCAGCCTTAAATAGAACCCAAACACACTCCCAAAAAAACCTCCGAACCATTCAAAGGTCCTGTTGCTTACACCCCCCACAAATATCAAAATGTGATAGGTTGATAACTATCAGTTAAGTGAAAACAACATGTTACATGAAAACTTCATGATAAAGTGTAAAGTATATTCTTCATATCGCCAGGGTCCATAATCCCAGTTATAGAGCAAATAATGTTCCAGATGCAACAAGGAAAAACTAAAATCGCAAAATAAACCTGCACATTACCAACAAATTCCATGGTCCAATCACAGTAGTTACATGATTTTCCAATAGCAATCACACCCAGGTATGATGAAACAAATTCCACCCACCAATCGCTAGTTATCAACAACAACTCGCTAACTCGCAACATCAAGTGAATCAAAGTTATTATTGAGTCTCTCACCTATCCGGTTATGGATCCAGTTTAGTAAGCAGCCGCAACTGCAAAGTCTAAGCCTGCCCTAACAAGGTTGTCATGTTCGTACCTACTCATAATCGTGTATATTTACTATACCCAATCACGCCCACTGCAGGGCGGTGTCTGAACTCACATGGTACATCTTGTCCAATCAGTGTACCATAACACTCGCACATGTTAATGCAAAATAAACAAAGGGCACACTACTCAAGCGAACACAGGGGAGAGACAGACACTCTGTCTAGTAACCGGACCCACTCCATTGGATGGTTACCCTTATCGCAATTCCCAGATTGTTATCCCTTAACTTATGTTAGCACCTATCTCTCAAATTATCCTTCTGAAATTATCCAAACAGCACACATCATATCGGAGCATATATGCATACATGTAAAACACCAGATATGTCCCTCTTCTACGAATGGTAAATTATGCCCTTAAATAGAGCATTAGCCACCAGAACTATATCGCCAAAGGAGCAAATGTCTGTACTCAACGAAATATATACAGATAAAATAACCCAGAATAGACTAACTAACCTGGGTGCGTAGGCAATGGAAAAAAATCAAAATTAAACCAACTAAGCATCTGCAAACATAGGTGAAACCCACCTGGGTACAAAGGCAGTGTGATCTTAGAAAGTGCCCAGATAGAGCCAACTAGGCACCTGCCGGCATCCCTCATGTAAATTACATACATTATGTTGGAACCATTATTGGATACAACTTTGAACCCTCTCTGGAGAGAGACTCAATAATAAGTTTGATTCACTTGATATTGCGAGTTAGCGAGTTGTTGTTGATAACTAGCGATTGGTGGGTGGAATTTGTTTAAATCATACCTGGGTGTGATTGCTATTGGACAATCATTTAACTACTGTGATTGGACCATGGAATTTGTTGGTAGTGTGCGGGTTTATTTTTCGATTTTAGTTTTTCCTTGTTGCATCCGGAACATTATTTGATCTATAACTGGGATTATGGACCCTGGCGATATGAAGAATATACTTTACACTTTATCATGAAGTTTTCATGTAACATGTTGTTTTCACTTAACTGGTGGTTATCAACCTATCACATTTTGATATTTGGGAGTGTGTAAGCAACAGGACCTTTGATTGGTTCTGAGGTTTTTTGGGAGTGTGTTTGGGGCCTATTTAAGGCTGCTTTATTCACTGTAACACTGTCAGAGGAAGGGACTGTGCTTGGTTCCAAAACATCACAGCAAGCAATAAAGATAATTTTTGTGACTTTGTTGTCTGAAGACCAGTGAGTGCTTACTTCCAATTTTTGTTTATACAGGGAGTGCAGAATTATTAGGCAAATGAGTATTTTGACCACATCATCCTCTTTATGCATGTTGTCTTACTCCAAGCTGTATAGGCTCGAAAGCCTACTACCAATTAAGCATATTAGGTGATGTGCATCTCTGTAATGAGAAGGGGTGTGGTCTAATGACATCAACACCCTATATCAGGTGTGCATAATTATTAGGCAACTTCCTTTCCTTTGGCAAAATGGGTCAAAAGAAGGACTTGACAGGCTCAGAAAAGTCAAAAATAGTGAGATATCTTGCAGAGGGATGCAGCACTCTTAAAATTGCAAAGCTTCTGAAGCGTGATCATCAAACAATCAAGCGTTTCATTCAAAATAGTCAACAGGGTCGCAAGAAGCGTGTGGAAAAACCAAGGCGCAAAATAACTGCCCATGAACTGAGAAAAGTCAAGCGTGCAGCTGCCAAGATGCCACTTGCCACCAGTTTGGCCATATTTCAGAGCTGCAACATCACTGGAGTGCCCAAAAGCACAAGGTGTGCAATACTCAGAGAGATGGCCAAGGTAAGAAAGGCTGAAAGACGACCACCACTGAACAAGACACACAAGCTGAAACGTCAAGACTGGGCCAAGAAATATCTCAAGACTGATTTTTCTAAGGTTTTATGGACTGATGAAATGAGAGTGAGTCTTGATGGGCCAGATGGATGGGCCCGTGGTTGGATTGGTAAAGGGCAGAGAGCTCCAGTTCGACTCATACGCCAGCAAGGTGGAGGTGGAGTGCTGGTTTCGGCTGGTATTATCAAAGATGAGCTTGTGGGACCTTTTTGGGTTGAGGATGGAGTCAAGCTCAACTCCCAGTCCTACTGCCAGTTTCTGGAAGACACCTTCTTCAAGCAGTGGTACAGGAAGAAGAAGGGCAAGATACAACTAATAAATAATTGTAAATAGACTTACAAGTAAGAGTAGGTAACTTAAATCTGTGAGGAAAATTTCCACCAATGCCCTTGCAGAATCAGAGCTGAATAGTTTTTATTTAGAAAAAATGTTTTTCTCCATTCATACACTAAAGTTTATTAAATCAAAATTTAACCACACATACATTTAGCAGAAGCTGAAAATTAAAAACACTCCACCTAGGTTGAGCTGAGATTTTTAAATTAGTCTGAAATCAGTATCAAAGGTATCTAGCAGCAAAAATTATAGTTATAAGCTAAGCCCTTACAATCCGAGGGCTAGTTTAAATTTAAATTTTACAAATTATTAAAGCTGCATTGTACCAGACCAACGAAGGTGAGCAAGTTAAAAGAAAAGGGAAAGACAAAGCTTATCCCAGAGGACCCCTGACGTACGTTTCACAAAAAAACGCTTCCTCAGAAGGGTGTGGAGCTGCTGCAAAATGCTATATTTATGAGTCATTAAGACTCTCCTCCGATGTTTGAGTGGATGTTCCATAATTGCCAAAGTTACATTTTAATTGGCTCATATGAATGTCAGTCACCAAAGTGACTGCTGATAGGATACAATGAGAGGTAGTGATTCTAAACGTCACGCTACGTCTGGAATGGGCGTTTTTGTTTATATTGACAATTGTTGGACAGATCTCATTGGGTGATTACATCGACCATATGTTACGCTAATATGTTTAGCTAAATGTCAGGCATATCGATGGGAAGTATAACGCAGTCCCTTATCAGATATGACCGGTTATCGTAGGTAGATAGATCGTGTTAATGTATCCCTTTCACATAAACGTTGTACCTGGAGACTGCTATTTAGCAAAGTTGCTGTCCGTTTTATTCACACCCAGATAAAGTGATTAGTACATATAAGTGCTTAATAATGTGAGTCGGCGTTCCGTCTTACCCCTTTTAGTATTAGTCAGCAGCTTGCTGCAGGTCGTTAATATTGAGGGGTATGATAGATCTGCTCAGTGTCATTTATTCAGTCTATATGAGTGAGCTGCTTATAGGCTAACATCAGTGTTACGTCTAGAGTGGGCGTGTTTGTTTATATTTGCTTATGTGGTAACAGTCTCATTGGATGTTCACATTTAACATATGTTACGCTGTTGGACTTAGCTTAATATCTGACACATCGATCTAAAGCGTGGGGTAGTCATTGGCAAGTCTGATCGTGTATTATAAACGGTTAGATTTTATTTTATTTTAGCTGTTTGCTTGTGTGGGTAATGTGAAAGGATAAGATTTATCTACGCGACAACCATTCATTCAGTATCTTATGGATAAACTGCTTATACACTTAATTCTTCCTATATCAGATTCTAAAAGGAGGAGTTACGTGAAAGGTGACACTGTTTATTGAAAGGTACACAGATGCCAAGGATGATTTTTGGAGATGTCAGTATTATTTAAAGCACAAATATGATAGGATACCTCTTTTTAGAGCATATGTGTGAGAGATAGCCTTTAGTCCATGTTGCTTTCATACTTAGGTATATTTTCAATGTGCTGAAAATGAATAATATGCTGGATTTTGTTAAGGCATGATTGTTCTCATTGCTGCGGATGCTAATTTTGTATAAAAATTACTGGTCAGATCACTTTAATCATTAATAAGTGAAGTATTGTGATAAAAATAAATAAAAAAGTGAAAATAAAAAATAAAAAGTTAGGTGTGTACGGAGTGCTCTTGCGTGCTAAAAAATAATATTGCCTATTGAGAGTGACCAAAAAAAAGGGGGACAAATGTGAGACATACCTAATTCAGTGTATATATATTGACTAGATGGGTTTTGCTTATACAGAGTGTATAGGTTGACGTGTATACAATGATGTGAATTAAATAAACAGGTCAAAGTATAATAACCTTAGAATTTGGGTAGTGTGATGAATTTTTGATCAATGAAAGTGAGTCGTGGAGTGAGCCATGAATTATAATAAGTGATAGGACAAGACAATTATTGATATAAGTGATACATTATTTCACTTACAAATATACAAAATAATTATTGAAATCATTCATGCCATTCGGTTTTACAGAATTTAGGACGGTAGATATCCATTTGCATTCAAGTTTGAGTAGTGTTTTCTCCAGATTGCCTCCTCGTATTCCTAATGAGGCTTTTTGAATGACCATATATTTCAGATTGCTAGTGGAACACTTGTGATGTATTTGAAAGTGTTTTGCGACTGATGTTAGCTTTTTGCCACGAGCTTCATCCTTATTGGCATTTTTTATGTTGTTAGCGTGTTCAAGGATACGTACCCTGATCTCCCGGGTTGTCATGCCAACATAGATCATTTTGCATTGGCAAAAAGAGAGCATATACAACCGCAATAGTTCTGCAGGAGAAATGGGAGGCTAGATTATATAAATGGCCATCTTTATCTTGAATGGTTTTAGACTTCATTACGTATGGGCATGCGGAGCAGGTCCCACAGGGATACATCCCTGGGTCAGTGTCCTTTTTCTTGAAAGCTCTTACATAATGGCTAGAGACGAGTCTATCCCTGAGATTTGTGGGTCTTTTGTACCCAATTGAGATTCTGTCACCGATATTTTCTTTCAGAGAAGGATCATTTTGCAGAATTTTCCAGTGTTGGTTGATTATTTTAGTTATTTCTGGCATTTGTGGGTTGTATGTGGTGATTAGTCTTGGATTAGACTCACTAGTATTTTTGACCTTGGGAATGAGTAAATTTTCTCTATAGATATTCAGGGCCTTATATTTGGCTCGTTTGACTGCTTTTTTGCTATAGCCTCGTGCCATAAGTCTGTCCATTAGAGTTTTACTTTCTGTAAGATATATATCAGTACTAGAACAGTTACGTCTTAGGCGCAGAAATTCCCCAAAGGGGGATAGCCTTAAGGGTGCATGGTGGATGAGCGCTAGATCTATGTAATAGAGTGTTAGTCGCTGTTTCTTTTCGGTAAATAGTGGTGTTAATGTAACCATCTTCTTTCTTGAATATAGTTATATCCAGAAAGGAAATTTTGTGTTGATCGGCTGAGTATGTTAATTTGATGTTTTTGTTATTCATATTTATTTTGGTCATAAATTGATCTAATTCCTGAGATGTTCCTTGCCATATGAATAAGACATCATCTATATATCTTATCCATAGCGGGATATGATCAGTATGATGTTGTAATTCAGTCGAAAAAACATTAAAGAGCTCCCAATGCCCCAAAAACAGGTTGGCATATGTAGGAGCGCAGGCCGTACCCATTGCGGTACCCTGCGTCTGTAAGTAGTACCTATCGTTGAAGGTAAAAAAATTGTGTGTTAAAACAAACTGCAGTAGTTGGATTACAAAATTATTGTGATCTTCATTGTCATTTGTATTAGATGACAGAAAATACTTGATGGCTGCTATTCCATCTGTGTGTCTAATATTTGTGTAGAGTGACTCCACATCTGCAGTGACAAGCCACATGTCATCAGAAAGCTGTATATTTTGTAGTATTTGTAGTACCTCCATAGTATCACGGACGTATGAAGGTAATGTAGTTAGGTACTCTCTTAGTCTTTGATCGACATATCTGCTGGCATTTTCTGTTAGGTTTTCGTTCCCAGAAACGATAGGTCTGCCAGGGGGTATTTGGGAGTTCTTGTGCACCTTTGGTAAGAAATATAATGTAGCGACTTTAGGATGATCTATGGTTAAGTACTTTTTCTCAGTGTTTGTAATGATATTATCTGTCCAGGCTTGTTTGACTAAGTTATTATATTGTGTCAAATATGAGCTTTGAGGATTAAAGATTAATTGTTTGTAGCAAGTAGAATTAGATAGCTGTCTAGAGGCTTCGTCTATATACATTTTAGATGGCCACAATACCACATTCCCACCCTTGTCGGATGGTTTTATAGTGATATCTTTCCAAGATTCAATCTCATTCAGAGCTTTAAATTCTGATGTTGTCAGATTGTGATTCTTTCGAATAACTGGCAATTGTTCAATTTGATTACAGACCATTTTACAGAATACCTGAATTTCAGGCGAATTTGACATAGAGGGAACATATTTGGATTTAGGTTTCAGTGTGGATTTCCATGTACTAGAATCAGGTGGGGTAACATCATTGGTGTTAATCATATTCTCATCACTGAGTTGTTCTAATAGTTCAACTGTACTTAGATCTCCTGCGTCTAATACATTGGGATTATAGGCATATATTTTTTTCAGCATCAGCTTGCGTGAAAATAAATGTATGTCTTTTATTAATTCAAACTTATTGAGAGAATTAACTGGACAAAAAGATAATCCCTTGGATAGTACATCTATATGATCTTGATTCAGTGTGTGATCTGATAGATTGATGACCCTTAGTTTGTCATCCTGATTTTGGAAAAGGGACTCAGTTCCCTCCTCCTGGTGGATTGACGTGTTGGACCAGTAAATTTCCTTTTGTTCCCCCGTGAATTGGGTATTGTGTGATTGGTCTGCGATGTAGGAGGAGTTGGATTGTGTGGGGTTTGGGCTAAAAAAGAAGAGGAAGATGTATTTAGTGACTGTGCTGCACTATGTGTCTTGGGTCTGGTGGATTGAGAGACATTGTCAGTGCTATTGCCTCTCTGATTGGTGTGTTGGTTAGGATTACCTATCTCTACTTCATTGTCAGATATATCAGATTCACTCTCAGCACTACTGTCAGATTGCTGTACTATATATCTGTTGGATCTATGTCTAGATGTATGGTTGCTGCGCCAACGATATATTCTCTGATTTTGGAAATCCTCAATGTCTCTTTGGAGTTTCTGTTTTTTATTCGCTACTACTTCCATTTCTAATTTGTCTAGCTCATGTTGATATTTTTCATATTTTGCTTTGTAATCAAATTTTTCTTCAAATTTTGACAACTGAGTGTTGTATTCCTCTATTTCAGTGTCTAGTTTGGTGAGCTCTAGTTTGTCATGTTTTATTAAAATTTGGATTAATTTAAGCGAACATTCAGTTAATGCAGTTTCCCATTGTTTTACTAGATCTTCATTGTTTAAAGTGAAAGCAGGGAACACTTTCATTCTTAAACCCCTAGGTATTAGGTTTTTTTCGGCATATTTTTCGAAAAAGTGCCAGTTCCACCACCTTTTAGACTGCTTATGTAAAGTCTGATGTAGTTTGCACAGTACATTATTCAACTATTCTTCATTAATTTGTATGTTATCACTATTGGTTGTATTGAACAATGAATTTAGTTCCTGTAACCTTTTTTGCTGGCGATTAGCTATATCGCCTTGAATATTCATAATTAGTGTAAAACCCCCTAGAAAAAGGCTAAACCCAGAGTAAGAGTCTGGGTATATTCTCCTTGTTTGGAACAATTTAAAGTGAGAGAGGGTGGGGGTAGGGCAGAGTATATTATATACAAGAGATTCAGTGGTTAAGGGCAAATAGCCCAATTTGAGTTTTATAATCTCCTAACCACTGATACCTCCTGCCACAGATTTAGAGTTAAGGGCAAGATACAACTAATAAATAATTGTAAATAGACTTACAAGTAAGAGTAGGTAACTTAAATCTGTGAGGAAAATTTCCACCAATGCCCTTGCAGAATCAGAGCTGAATAGTTTTTATTTAGAAAAAATGTTTTTCTCCATTCATACACTAAAGTTTATTAAATCAAAATTTAACCACACATACATTTAGCAGAAGCTGAAAATTAAAAACACTCCACCTAGGTTGAGCTGAGATTTTTAAATTAGTCTGAAATCAGTATCAAAGGTATCTAGCAGCAAAAATTATAGTTATAAGCTAAGCCCTTACAATCCGAGGGCTAGTTTAAATTTAAATTTTACAAATTATTAAAGCTGCATTGTACCAGACCAACGAAGGTGAGCAAGTTAAAAGAAAAGGGAAAGACAAAGCTTATCCCAGAGGACCCCTGACGTACGTTTCACAAAAAACGCTTCCTCAGAGGGGTGTGGAGCTGCTGCAAAATGCTATATTTATGAGTCATTAAGACTCTCCTCCGATGTTTGAGTGGATGTTCCATAATTGCCAAAGTTACATTTTAATTGGCTCATATGAATGTCAGTCACCAAAGTGACTGCTGATAGGATACAATGAGAGGTAGTGATTCTAAACGTCACGCTACGTCTGGAATGGGCGTTTTTGTTTATATTGTCAATTGTTGGACAGATCTCATTGGGTGATTACATCGACCATATGTTACGCTAATATGTTTAGCTAAATGTCAGGCATATCGATGGGAAGTATAACGCAGTCCCTTATCAGATATGACCGGTTATCGTAGGTAGATAGATCGTGTTAATGTATCCCTTTCACATAAACGTTGTACCTGGAGACTGCTATTTAGCAAAGTTGCTGTCCGTTTTATTCACACCCAGATAAAGTGATTAGTACATATAAGTGCTTAATAATGTGAGTCGGCGTTCCGTCTTACCCCTTTTAGTATTAGTCAGCAGCTTGCTGCAGTCGTTAATATTGAGGGGTATGATAGATCTGCTCAGTGTCATTTATTCAGTCTATATGAGTGAGCTGCTTATAGGCTAACATCAGTGTTACGTCTAGAGTGGGCGTGTTTGTTTATATTTGCTTATGTGGTAACAGTCTCATTGGATGTTCACATTTAACATATGTTACGCTGTTGGACTTAGCTTAATATCTGACACATCGATCTAAAGCGTGGGGTAGTCATTGGCAAGTCTGATCGTGTATTATAAACGGTTAGATTTTATTTTATTTTAGCTGTTTGCTTGTGTGGGTAATGTGAAAGGATAAGATTTATCTACGCGACAACCATTCATTCAGTATCTTATGGATAAACTGCTTATACACTTAATTCTTCCTATATCAGATTCTAAAAGGAGGAGTTACGTGAAAGGTGACACTGTTTATTGAAAGGTACACAGATGCCAAGGATGATTTTTGGAGATGTCAGTATTATTTAAAGCACAAATATGATAGGATACCTCTTTTTAGAGCATATGTGTGAGAGATAGCCTTTAGTCCATGTTGCTTTCATACTTAGGTATATTTTCAATGTGCTGAAAATGAATAATATGCTGGATTTTGTTAAGGCATGATTGTTCTCATTGCTGCGGATGCTAATTTTGTATAAAAATTACTGGTCAGATCACTTTATCATTAATAAGTGAAGTATTGTGATAAAAATAAATAAAAAAGTGAAAATAAAAAATAAAAAGTTAGGTGTGTACGGAGTGCTCTTGCGTGCTAAAAAATAATATTGCCTATTGAGAGTGACCAAAAAAAGGGGGACAAATGTGAGACATACCTAATTCAGTGTATATATATTGACTAGATGGGTTTTGCTTATACAGAGTGTATAGGTTGACGTGTATACAATGATGTGAATTAAATAAACAGGTCAAAGTATAATAACCTTAGAATTTGGGTAGTGTGATGAATTTTTGATCAATGAAAGTGAGTCGTGGAGTGAGCCATGAATTATAATAAGTGATAGGACAAGACAATTATTGATATAAGTGATACATTATTTCACTTACAAATATACAAAATAATTATTGAAATCATTCATGCCATTCGGTTTTACAGAATTTAGACGGTAGATCCATTTGCATTCAAGTTTGAGTAGTGTTTTCTCCAGATTGCCTCCTCGTATTCCTAATGAGGCTTTTTGAATGACCATATATTTCAGATTGCTAGTGGAACACTTGTGATGTATTTGAAAGTGTTTTGCGACTGATGTTAGCTTTTTGCCACGAGCTTCATCCTTATTGGCATTTTTTATGTTGTTAGCGTGTTCAAGGATACGTACCCTGATCTCCCGGGTTGTCATGCCAACATAGATCATTTTGCATTGGCAAAAGAGAGCATATACAACCGCAATAGTTCTGCAGGAGAAATGGGAGGCTAGATTATATAAATGGTCATCTTTATCTTGAATGGTTTTAGACTTCATTACGTATGGGCATGCGGAGCAGGTCCCACAGGGATACATCCCTGGGTCAGTGTCCTTTTTCTTGAAAGCTCTTACATAATGGCTAGAGACGAGTCTATCCCTGAGATTTGTGGGTCTTTTGTACCCAATTGAGATTCTGTCACCGATATTTTCTTTCAGAGAAGGATCATTTTGCAGAATTTTCCAGTGTTGGTTGATTATTTTAGTTATTTCTGGCATTTGTGGGTTGTATGTGGTGATTAGTCTTGGATTAGACTCACTAGTATTTTTGACCTTGGGAATGAGTAAATTTTCTCTATAGATATTCAGGGCCTTATATTTGGCTCGTTTGACTGCTTTTTTGCTATAGCCTCGTGCCATAAGTCTGTCCATTAGAGTTTTACTTTCTGTAAGATATATATCAGTACTAGAACAGTTACGTCTTAGGCGCAGAAATTCCCCAAAGGGGATAGCCTTAAGGGTGCATGGTGGATGAGCGCTAGATCTATGTAATAGAGTGTTAGTCGCTGTTTCTTTTCGGTAAATAGTGGTGTTAATGTAACCATCTTCTTTCTTGAATATAGTTATATCCAGAAAGGAAATTTTGTGTTGATCGGCTGAGTATGTTAATTTGATGTTTTTGTTATTCATATTTATTTTGGTCATAAATTGATCTAATTCCTGAGATGTTCCTTGCCATATGAATAAGACATCATCTATATATCTTATCCATAGCGGGATATGATCAGTATGATGTTGTAATTCAGTCGAAAAAACATTAAAGAGCTCCCAATGCCCCAAAAACAGGTTGGCATATGTAGGAGCGCAGGCCGTACCCATTGCGGTACCCTGCGTCTGTAAGTAGTACCTATCGTTGAAGGTAAAAAAATTGTGTGTTAAAACAAACTGCAGTAGTAGTCCTCTGGGATAAGCTTTGTCTTTCCCTTTTCTTTTAACTTGCTCACCTTCGTTGGTCTGGTACAATGCAGCTTTAATAATTTGTAAAATTTAAATTTAAACTAGCCCTCGGATTGTAAGGGCTTAGCTTATAACTATAATTTTTGCTGCTAGATACCTTTGATACTGATTTCAGACTAATTTAAAAATCTCAGCTCAACCTAGGTGGAGTGTTTTTAATTTTCAGCTTCTGCTAAATGTATGTGTGGTTAAATTTTGATTTAATAAACTTTAGTGTATGAATGGAGAAAAACATTTTTTCTAAATAAAAACTATTCAGCTCTGATTCTGCAAGGGCATTGGTGGAAATTTTCCTCACAGATTTAAGTTACCTACTCTTACTTGTAAGTCTATTTACAATTATTTATTAGTTATATATATATATATATATATATATATATATATATATATATATATATATATAACTATTTATTTGTGTTACTGGCATCTGTTTTGTTAAAAAAAAATAATATTTATCACTATTAAATATCATTCAACATAATGATATTTCAGAATAGAATAAGCAAGTGTTCTAACAGATTACAAAGAGAATAAAAGCTGACATGTAGGGATTTTACAGGAATTTGCTTATTAACATGTGTTGTGTTTGGTAGATAAATCTCAGAAACGTAAATGCTGAATGTCCTTTGTGACATTTATGTAGCACTGATAATAGGATATATGAATCATGCTCCCACAAACATAAACATGACACAAGTTAAGCCGGTTTTAATACTGGTCAAAAAATATTCTGTAACATTGAATGTATAATTGAAACGAAATATTTATATTTTAAAAAAAGAAAACAAAAAACAGGTCTTAGATCAATATTTGTTTGTTAAGACGATGTAAATACACCAAGTCATGCATATATTAAATGTTACATAAATATAACCTTTTGACTAATGACATGGTAAGCCCAAAGCATGGCTTTTGCTTCTAATATATAGTTTGCTACTGCTACACTATTTAACTATCTTATTTTTAAAGGGAAATGAAACTCAAAACATTATTCCTCATAAAGGATTAGATTGCAAGTCGAGCACAATTGAGTGCTAACATAGCTCATGTTAAATATATAGCACTTCGATTCCTGCTCTCATATTACAAGTTGAAAGCAAAACGTTTCTGCTTGAGTGAAAGCCTCAGGCTCTCTAAAATCTGGAGGTCACTTTCCCCATAGACTTCTATAGGGCACTCTACAGAAGCCTGCTTTGGCTTTCGCTGGAGCACTAACCCAAAGGTGTGCTAAGCCAAGTACACTAAAGCTAAAGGTGCATTAAGAAATACTTGAAATAGAATTGTTCATCACAAATCTATTTAACTATCTTATTTTTAAAGGGAAATGAAACTCAAAACATTATTCCTCATAAAGGATTAGATTGCAAGTCGAGCACAATTGAGTGCTAACATAGCTCATGTTAAATATATAGCACTTCGATTCCTGCTCTCATATTACAAGTTGAAAGCAAAACGTTTCTGCTTGAGTGAAAGCCTCAGGCTCTCTAAAATCTGGAGGTCACTTTCCCCATAGACTTCTATAGGGCACTCTACAGAAGCCTGCTTTGGCTTTCGCTGGAGCGCTAACCCAAAGGTGTGCTAAGCCAAGTACACTAAAGCTAAAGGTGCGTTAAGAAATACTTGAAATAGTATTTCTGATTGGCTGATAGAATTCTATCAGCCAATCGGATTTCAAGGGACGCCATCCTGGATGACGTCACTTAAAGGAACCTTCATTCGGGAAGAAGACTTTGATTGAAGAGGATGCTCCACGCCGGATGTCTTGAAGATGGAGCCACTCCGCGTCGGAAGGATGAAGATAGAAGATGCCGTCTGGATGAAGACTTCTGCCAGTCTGGAGGACCACTTCTGCCGGCTTGAATGAAGACTTCTCCCGGCTTCATTGAGGACTTCTTGCCGCTTGGATGAAGACTTCTACCGGCTTCATTGTGTGGGTGGTGGATTTTACTGTTGGGGGGTTGTTTGTATTTTTTTTTTACAGGTAAAAGAGCTGATTTCTTTGGGGCAATTCTCTGCAAAAGGCCCTTTTAAGGGCTATTGGTAGTTTAGTTTAGGCTAGGGTTTTTTTTTTATTTTGGGGGGGCTTTTTTTTATTTTGATAGGGCTATTAGATTAGGTGTAATTAGTTTAAATATCTGATAATGTCTTTTTTATTTTGTGTAATTAAGTGGGGTTTTTTGTTATTTAGGTAATTTTATTTAATTTAGGTAATTTATTTAATTGTAGTGTAAGGTTAGGTGTTAGTGTAACTTAGGTTAGGTTTTATTTTACAGGTAAATTTGTATTTATTTTAGCTAGGTAGTTAGTAAATAGTTAAAAACTATTTAGTAACTATTCTACCTAGGTAAAATAAATACAAAGTTGCCTGTAAAATAAAAATAAACCCTAAGCTAGATACAATGTAACTATTAGTTATATTGTAGCTAGCTTGGGGTTTATTTTATAGGTAAGTATTTAGTTTTAAATAGGAATTATTTAGGTAATGATAGTAAGTTTTATTTAGATTTATTTTAATTATATTTAAGTTAGGGGGTGTTAGGGTTAGGGTTAGACTTCAGTTTAGGGGTTAATAACTTTAGTATAGTGGCAGCGACGTTGGGGGTGGAAGATTAGGGGTTAATAACTGTAATGTAAGTTGCGGCGATGTTATGGACAGCAGATTAGGGGTTAATAATATTTAACTAGTGTTTGCGATGCGGGAATGCGGTGGTTTAGGGGTTAATATGTTTATTATAGTGGCGGCGATGCCCAGAGCGGCAGATTAGGGGTTAATAAATGTAGGTAGGTGGTGGCGATGTTAGGGGCGGCAGATTAGGGGTTAATAATATTTAACTAGTGTTTGCAATGCGGGAGTGCAGCGGTTTAGGGGTTAATATGTTTATTATAATGGCGGCGATGTCCGGAGCGGCAGATTAGAGGTTAATAATTTTATTTTAGTTTTTGTGATGCGGGAGGGCCTTGGTTTAGGGGTTAATAGGTAGTTTATGGGTGTTAGTTTACTTTTTAACACTTTGGTTATGAGTTTTATGCTACAGCTTTGTAGCGTAAAACTCATAACTACTGACTTTAGATTGCGTTACGAATCTTGCAGGATAGGCTGTGCCGCTCACTTTTTGGCCTCCCAGATAAAGCTTGTAATATCGGCGCTATATAAGTCCCATTGAAAAAAGACTTTACGCAAATTGCGTAAGTTAATTTTCGTTACGGCCAAAAAAGTGTGCGGTGCCCCTAAACCTGCAAGACTCATAATACCAGCGGTAGTGAAAAAGCAGTGTTATGAGCCTAAACGCTGCTTTTTCACCCATACCGCAAAGCTTGTAATCTAGACGTTAGTGTTATTTCCCCCCAAGGAAAAAAATATTGCAATTTAATTCTCCAACAATACAGATATATTGAAAAGTATACATAGAGTTAAGATCCAGAGAATCTGCTAAGGGTGTCATTAATTATAGCATCATTGTTTCGGTGTAATGTCTGACTACATAAAACCAGAGCTAGTGAATAGAAAGATGTTTAAAATTTAGTTCAAGTGTTAGAGTACTATCACTATTAATAATTATAACTATGTATGATATGCATACAATTGTAATTAGTACAAGTGAACAACAATATGAAGTAGTATAAAGTCCTAGAGTATGCAATATAAGGTTAAATGTGGAACTGTGGCTATCCCTTTAAATCCTTATGCATATGAGTTTAATGCAAAAGGTAATACTGAAAGTAATTGCATAAGTTGCTGAATGATAGATTCACTTAAACACACTTTACTAAATTATTTGTTAATAAAGTGCAATATTATATACAGCAGAGGTAAGTTAGGTTATTAAGCCTCTATAAACTTTTGTTAGGAGGTTAAGTTTGGAGGTGTTAGATGGAATAACACATATGTAAGTAAAGGAAAAGTGTAGCTGCAGCACAGGAGTTAGCATAGGTTTTAGTAGCAGAGAGCAGGCTATGTTTAAATCGAATTCAGAGTCAGCGTAAACAGTCTATGAAACCTGAGAGCATAGCTGTTACTTAGGCTGCTAGCGTAGATGATCAGCATACATACAGTGGGATTTAAGATCTAAATAGCAGAGTTCTGTACTTAGAATAACGCAATTAGTATTTAGTTTATAGTTGCATTACATGAAGTGGCTGCAAGGCTGAGGTCCGGTTGTTGGCTCAAATGTCCAGAGCGGAGCAGGGTTTGAGTGGAGAGCGGTGATTCCAGAGCGGAGTAGATTTGAGTAAGAAGCTCATACCGCAAACGGAGTGAGTAGGTAGCAGGCGGTATCCAATGACATCACAGGAGTTGCGAGGACGAGGCTGAGAGAGCTGAACTGCAGTTCAGAGCTGAGAAGGGCAAATCCTGTTAACCGTCAAAGCAGGCAAATATATTTAGGTACAACAAAGTTGATTAGATCTTTGGAGCTTAACTTCAGTGCTGAAGTGTTAGGTAGCAATGCACTTTAATTATCAAGCAAAGTACAGGTGTTCTGTTCACACATTTATAGGGACATGTAGAGTGGACAGGGCTTACGGTTAAAGGTACAGGGAATGTGACAGATCCCCCCTTTCAGGGATGCCTCTACCCTGGGTCCGACCCAGGCTTGTCGGGATTCCAATGGTGGAATGCAGATAGTAAACGGTGAGCATGCAAATCTCTAAGTGGTATCCAAGAATTCTCCTCCGAACCATAACCTTTCCAATGGACCAGATACTCCCACTTTCTGCCACGGCGGCGAGAATCCAATATCGACTCTACTTCGAATTCAGTTTGGTCATCAATCACTATAGTAGAAGTGTTCGTTCCTTGGGTGACCTGCACATCTGAGCCCAGATAGGGTTTTAGTAGAGACACATGAAATGATGGGTGTATCCTGAGGGTTGGTGGTAGATTGAGAGTCACCGCGTTTGGATTGATGATTTTCTTTATTCTAAATGGTCCTATATACTGATTTGCCAATTTTTTGCTGGGCACCGTTAGCTTAAGGTTTTTTGTTGAAAGCCAAACTTGATCACCATCTTTATATGGAGGAGGACTTTTATGTTTTTTATCGAAATACCTTTTCTGAGTTGATTTTACTTTCTCAAGATGTAGTTTTCAAGACGTCATAGTTTGTTTTAGGTTGGTTAGGTAATCCAACACGTATGGAGAATTTGAGGTATTTATCGAGTTGGGTAAAGACATAGGATGGTAACCATAAGTGGCAAAGAAGGGTGAAGTCTTGGTTGAGGAGTTCACAGAATTATTGTAAGTGAATTCCGCTAATGGTAACCAATCTGACCAGTCGTCCTGGAGTTGTGAGATATAACACCTCAGGTACTGCTCTAAAATCTGATTAAGTCTTTCAGTGAGTCCGTTAGACTGGGGATGGAATGCTGTCTACATTCTTGAATTGATTTTTAGTAACCGACACAGTTCTTTCCAAAACCTGGAGGTGAACTGTGTCCCGCGATCGGTGACTATTGAGATTGGTAAGCCATGTAATTTCACTATGTGAAAGAAAAATATTTTGCGGTTGTAAGAGCGTTGGGAATTTTCTTTAGAGGAATGAAATGAGCTAATCTAGTTAGATGGTCAACTACTACTAATATAGTTGTAAAGGAATTGGATGCCGGTAATTCAACAATGAAGTACATTCCGATCATTGTCCAAGGTACCTCGGGTATAGGTAAAGGTTTCAGTAAACCAAAGGTGCGATGATGTTCCTTTTTGTTCTGGGCACAAATGTGACAGTTATTTACAAAGGTGAGAGTGTCTTGTTTTAATCCAGGCCACCAATAATTTCTGGTGAGTAATTCCAAAGTTTTGGAAACCCCTTGATGTCCAGATAATGGTGTAGTATGGTGAAGATGTAGAAGGTATTTTCTAAGAGAAGAAGGTACACACAGAAGGTCCTTGTAGTAAAACAGTCCAGAAGCAAAGTCCTTTATGCACATTGATGGAATGTTGGAATCCTTCTGTAAGGCAGAAATTAAGTCGTTTTGTAGATTAGAAGTTACAGCTAGAAATTTCTTGAAAGGTATAACCGTTTGTTGTTCATCATTCTCAGTATGTTTTACAAAAGAGCGTGAAAGAGCGTCTACTTGAGTGTTCTTTGATCCAGGTCTGTAGGTGATCTGGAAATCAAATCGGTCCAAGAAGAGAGACCAACGTGAAGATAAAGTTTTGTTCTTTTTTAAGGTATTGTAGGTTCTTGTGGTCAGTTAAGACTTGAAAAGGTAAGACTGTCCCTTCAAGCAGATGCCTCCAATGTTCCAGAGCGGATTTGATGGCTAGAAGCTCCAGATCTCCCACTGAATAATTATTTTCAGCATTGGTGAGAAGTCGAGAGTAGAAAGCTATTGGATGGTTTTTTGGAGTATCTTTCGCTTGTTGGAAAAGGATAGCACCTAATCCCACATTTGAGGCATCAACCTCAAGAATAAACTGAGATTCTGGGTTAGGTAAGTGTAAAACAGGTGCGGAAGTGAAGCAGTTTTTTAGGTGTTCAAAAGCTTGTTGGGCTTCGTGAGTCCAAACGAATCGATTCTTACCTGTTAACCTAGTTAAGGGTTGTACAATGGTTGAAAATCCGTTGATGAATCTCCTGTAAAAATTTGAGAAACCTTAAAACCTCTGTAAAGACTTAACTGAATTGGGGGTTGGCCAATTGATTATTGATGACACCTTAGCTGGATCCATGTTTATACCATTAGGGGAGATTATGTAACCCAAAAATGTTATTGTCTTTACGTGGAACTCACATTTCTCAGCTTTGACGTATAACTGATGTTCTCTTAGTCTTGCCAGGACCCATCTTATGTGTTTTATATGATCAGTTAAGTTTTTGGAATAAATTAAAATGTCATCAAGATATATTACCATGCATGCATCCATTAAATCTTTAAAAATATCATTAATAAAGAATTGAAAAGTGGCGGGTGCATTTGTTAAACCAAAAGGCATAACATTGTATTGAAAGAGGCCATAGCGGGTTCTGAATGCTGTTTTCCATTCGTCACCACTCCTCATTCAAATTAAATTATACACCCCCTTTAGATCTAACTTAGTAAATATGGTTGCATCTGTTAATCTTTCAAGTAGTTCTGGAATCAGAGGGAGTGGATATCTGTTTTTGATTGTAATAGAATTTAAACCCCTATAATCGATGATTGGAAGTAGGGTACCATCCTTGTTGGTAACAAAAAAAATCCCAGCTGCAGCGGGAGATGTAGATGTAGATATAAAACCCTTTCTAAGATTGTCATCAAGGTACTCTCTGAGATGTTTTAACTCTTTCTGAAATAACGGAAAGATACGCCCAAATGGGATAATAGACCCAGGCTTGGTATCGATAGGGCAATCATAAGGTCTATGTAGAGGCAGATTTTCTGCTTCCTTAAGATCAAATACGTCTGAGAATTCTGAATACTCAAGTGGTACTTGAGGTTGTAGATTTTTAATTTCAACATAAGGGAAACAAGTTGTAGAACAATAAGAGGAAGTAAATGTAACTGTGTTTGTAAACCAATTTATATTAGGATTGTGTTTCTTTAACCAAGGGAATCCTAGTATTAAGGGGTGTAAAGAACTTGGAATAATATCAAAAGTGATATATTCTTTATGACCACTAGTGGTTGTTACCAGTAAGGGAATTGTGTGATGTGTGATTGGGCCTTTTAAGTATGTAGACCCATCAATAACGTTCACATGCACAGGGATTTGCTTTAACACACTAAGAATTGTATTTCTATTTACAAGGGTTTTGTCAATAAAACTGCCATAAGCGCCAGAGTCGATCAGTGCCTCACTCTTGAAATGATGTTGGTCCCACTGTAAAGACAATGCAAGAGTTAAATGTGTATCACATTCAGTATGGATATTAGGGTTTACAATAAAAATCTTACCCCTTTTTTCTCTGTTCAGGATTGGGCAGGAAGAGTCGTTGTGAGCCTTGATACCACAATACATTCAAAGGTTAGATAACCTCCTTCTTTGTTTCTCTTCTTGAGACAAAGGTCCTCTGATAGTCCCAATCTCCATGGGAACAGGAGTTGTGGGGGTTTTCTCACCCTGACAGGTTGTATATTTCTTTTGGTAGGACTCTGGGTGTTGTTTTTCAGCTTTCCTTTCTCTGTATCGTCTGTCCATGGCAATACTTATTTTTATGAGGGACTCCAGTGTCTCAGGGGGTTCAATATGTGAAATCTCATCCTTGAGATGTTCAGATAGACCTAATCTGAATTGTTTTTTTAAGCTGACAGGATTCCACTGGGAATCTGTGGCCCATAGCTGGAAGTCTGCCACGTAATCCTCAACTGGTCTTTTTCCTTGCTTCAAGGTTCTGAGGTTATTTTCAGCGGTCAACTGAGTATTACTATCCTCATAGAATACTGCCATTTCCTTAAAAAATTATTAATAGAATCCAGAATAGGGTCATCTGTTTCATAGAATCTATCTGCCCATGATCTTGGATCACCAGTAAGATAAGAAATGGTAGTACATTCCTTAATTCTATCCGTGTAATATGTTTTGGGCTTCATAGAAAACAATAGCATACATGCATTCCTAAATTCACGAAAATCATGCACGTTCACCAGAAAAACACCCGTGGTGGGTTTACCATGGGCTCAGGATGTTCAGCCTCTTTCCGTGAAAAAAAATCATTCATTAACCGTTTTAGTGTGTGGTTTTCATTTTTACTTCAGTTAAACCTTGGGCTAAAATCTCAACTTTCTGATTTAATGAAGCAATCTCATTTGCCATTAAAGCAGGATCCATGGTTCTTATTTTTACTGACTTATGAAATCTACAGAAAGATTTTGAACGTTTTTCAAAGGCTTGATAATTCTGTGATATGCATACAATTGTAATTAGTACAAGTGAACAACAATATGAAGTAGTATAAAGTCCTAGAGTATGCAATATAAGGTTAAATGTGGAACTGTGGCTATCCCTTTAAATCCTTATGCATATGAGTTTAATGCAAAAGGTAATACTGAAAGTAATAGCATAAGTTGCTGAATGATAGATTCACTTAAACACACTTTACTAAATTATTTGTTAATAAAGTGCAATATTATATACAGCAGGGGTAAGTTAGGTTATTAAGCCTCTATATACTTTTGTTAGGAGGTTAAGTTTGGAGGTGTTAGATGGAATAACACATATGTAAGTAAAGGACAAGTGTAGCACAGGAGTTAGCGTAGGTTTTAGCAGCAGAGAGCAGGCTATGTTTAAATCAAATTCAGAGTCAGCGTAAACAGTCTATGAAACCTGAGAGCGTAGCTGTTACTTAGGCTGCTAGCGTAGATCATCAGCATGCATACAGTGGGATTTAAGATCTAAATAGCAGAGTTCTGTACTTAGAATAACGCAATTAGTATTTAGTTTATAGTTGCATTACATGAAGTGGCTGCAAGGCTGAGGTCCGGTTGTTGGCTCAAATGTCCAGAGCGGAGCAGGGTTTGAGTGGAGAGCGGTGATTCCAGAGCGGAGTAGATTTGAGTAAGAAGCTCATACCGCAAACGGAGTGAGTAGGTAGCAGGCGGTATCCAATGACATCACAGGAGTTGCGAGGACGAGGCTGAGAGAGCTGAACTGCAGTTCAGAGCTGAGAAGGGCAAATCCTGTTAAAGCAGGCAAATATATTTAGGTACAACAAAGTTGATTAGATCCTTGGAGCTTAACTTCAGTGCTGAAGTGTTAGGTAGCAATGCACTTTAATTATCAAACAAAGTACAGGTGTTCTGTTCACACATTTATAGGGAAGTGTAGAGTGGGCAGGGCTTACAGTTAAAGGTACTGGGAATGTGACACTATGTCAGTGATAATTAGAAATATGTCATATTACTGATACAAAGGTTAGATAGAAAAATATATATACATTATGGCTGTGAGAGTAGATAGGTTTATATAGTACAGCTGTTTATATTGTACCTGTTTACATTGCGAGCCATTTTGATAGTATATAGGTACCACAGTGGTTTTGATGTTTGCATTATATCGTTATAATATAATGAGCATTGTATTTTGGATACATTGATCCCATTCTATTATACATTAACCAAATTTATCTATATATTGGTCTCATTGAATATCATGACTGTATAGTGTAAAATATTATTGACATATAGCTTGGCAACTGTTTATCTTATAATCCATGATGGTTACCTATGGATGTTACTATAGTTGTAGTGTATGCATTGTAGTCTTGTGGTATATATACCCATTTTTCAATTCATTGCAGAAAGGGACCAAAACTAAGTTGGTTATTTAGTCCTTTTGGGGTCATAGTTTGTAGCCAGAATATCCATTTGGTTTCTTCTCTAAGCAGCATCACTTCTATATTTCATCCTCTTATTCCTGACTTCACCCTTTGAAGAATCCAGCATTTTAGGTCTGCTTTCCCCCCCATGTTTGTCCAGGAAATGTTTTGCCAGTGATTTTCTTACCTTTTTCAAGATCACTTTTGGCATTACGGATATTCCCCAGGTGTTCTCCTAACCTGGTCCTCAGTTCTCTAGTGGACATACCCACATATGTTTTACCACAAATACATTCTATGCAATAAATTATGTTTTTGGTACGGCAGTTGTAAAATTAATTCATGTTCCTGGTTCCTTTCTGGAAGATTTCCATCTGTTTTATAGTACAGATATAGGGACAAAATTTGCATGTCCCACATGAATTTGTACCTTTGAGATTGTCCTTTCTTTTATTAACATGTTTGACGAAATTACTTTTTACAATTTTATCTCTTATTGTTGGTGCTCTTCTCCAGGTAATTGATACCCTATCTCCCACTTGTTTTGCAAGGTCCTCATCTGTATGTAGTATATGTAATACCTTGGTTCAGAATATCAGCGATTTCTTTGTGGGCTTGGTTGTGGATGCCAATGAATCTCACTTTTTTGTCCTTGTTATCCCTTATTTTTGGTACAAGGAGATCTGTTCTTGAGATATGTAGTGACCTGTGATAGGCTTTTTTGAGAACAGAATTGGGATAACCTCTCTCTTTTTATCTTAATTCAAGTACTTTCGCTTGTTCTTTAAAGTTCTCTATTTCAGAACAGCTGTGTCGTAGGCGTAGAAACTCACCATAAGGAATTGCTTTTTTTAGTGGGTTCATGGTGTGCACTTTCAAATCTTAGGATAGAGTTAGTTGCTGTATCCTTTCTGTGTAAATTGGTTTAAACTTTACCGAACTGATTGGCTAACTAAAATAAAAACAAAATCCACGTTCATGCCCCTGTTTTTACAATTTCCGCAGGTTGAGACCTATCTAAAAGTAGTAAGCAGGGATATTCTTAAACTTGACACCAAGAACACCTCCGATCTGAGCAAACAAGAGCAATGGGCACTTAAAGAAATACAAACATGGCAGGACATTATCGTGAAACCATCAGATAAGGGTGGGAACATTGTCCTCTGGCCAAAGGACATGTATGGGATTGAGGCCCTGAGGAAATTAGGGGATCAGAAATGTTATAAACTTCTCTTTGGGGGATCCCACTACAGACTTTCTATAAAAATACAAAACCATAATTGAAAGAGCTAAAACAGAGGAAATAATCACTAATAAAGAATATAAGTACCTGACTGTTGATAAACCAAAAACAGCAGCAATGTACCTCCTTCCAAAAATTCATAAAAATAAAATGACACCTCCAGGGAGACCAATTGTCTCCAGCATAGGTAGCCTATGTGAACAAGCATCCAGATACATAGATTTCAGACTGAGGGATATTGTTTTAACACTACCCTCCTATGTCAGGGACACCATGGATGTTTTACAAAAAATTGAAGGCATAGTTTTGGATGAGAATACCTTCTTCACCACATGCGATGTAGAGTCACTATATACATCAATTGACTATGAATGGGGCTGTTTTGCAACCGAATACTTCCTAAAAATGGGAGCATCAAACTGTACAGAGAAGAACATGTTCATAATACTCCTGCTCAGATTTGTCCTCAGCCACAACTATTTCGTATTTAACAATACATTTTATCTCCAAGTACGAGGTACCGCCATGGGGACAGCCTGTGACCCTACATACGCTAATTTGTATTTAGGATGGTGGGAACGGGAAACTGTTTTTGGAGAGAGAATGGCAAAATATATGGAGCACATTTTGTTGTGGCTGAGGTACATCGATGATGTCTTCATACTATGGAGGGGGGATATAACTACCTTTAAAACATTCATAAGCGAATTGAATCTCAACGATCTGAACTTAAAACTAACCTATGAAATGAATCATAAGAAGGTAACTTTTCTTGACCTGAGTATCTCTAGAGATATGTTCAGTAAATTTGAAACCAATTTACACAGAAAGGATACAGCAACTAACTCTATCCTAAGATTTCAAAGTGCACACCATGAACCCACTAAAAAAAGCAATTCCTTATGGTGAGTTTCTACGACTACAACGCAAATGTTCTGAAATAGAGAACTTTAAAGAACAAGCAAAAGATCTTAAATTAAGATTAAAAGAGAGAGGTTATCCCAATTCTGTTCTTAAAAAAAGCCTATCACAGGTCACTACATATCTCAAGAACAGATCTCCTAGTACCAAAAATATGAGATAACAAGGACAAAAAAGTGAGATTCATTAGCACGTACAACAAAGTAAAGGTAAGTGTGTGTGTGAAGCGCTAAGGCTTAACCCACCTGGCCAATCTACGGGTAACTGTCTCCTTCCCAGACAGTAAAATTAAACAAATAGTTAAAAATAAAGTTTGTAGATGGCGCTGAAAGCTATGGGAATGAAAAGGTAAAACAATAATATAATTTGATATTCTTTAAAATTAACTTCAGACAATCACTAAGTATAGGGAATTAATAACAATTTATTCAGATTCTAAAAATACAACCACTGATGAAAAGAATACTTTAAATTCTTTAAAATTCAATACAATTCAATACAATTCAATCACAACTCATTCAAAATTCACATTCATTCAAAAGCTAGATAAAACAGTTCATGAATTAGTAAAAAAACCCTTTGGAGCAAAAATTAATAAATTCAATGAGAAGTGTAAAAGTAGGTTATAAAATGTCTTTTCAGGCAAGTCCGTCTCCAAATAGAATTTTGAGTTAAAAAATTTTTAGTTAAAAAATGGGGGACATCCCTTCACATAGATCTCCTTTTGTAAAAGTAACATTTTACCTTGATTTACACACAGATGGTGTCCTTTATATTAATACTTAGTTCACCAAGCAATCCTTTCTTAGAGGAGATTTTTCACAGTCAATTACTTGTTGCAGTTTATGTTTGATACAAATCAGGCAAATGGTGTTTCGATCGTAAAAGATAGATAATTATAGGTATGTGCACATTTATGGCTTAGTAATTACGCTGAATAGTTATAGTCTTACCGCCTTGGTGTAGCACTTGTCTCCAGGTACAGCGCTCTCACCTGCGGTTCAGTCCGATATTTCAGCTTGCAGCTTGTGGTTTCCCCCGGAGTCCTCGCGCTGCTAGCAAAGCGCCTGACGTCACCGGTTCCGATCAGCTTGTAGACTCCTGTATAGTAAGAAGGTATAATTACAATGGAAACTGGGAATCAAATAGTTACTATAATAGGAATGGAGGAAATTTTAGAAGAAATGGAGATGAAAGAAATACTGGTTATTTTAAAAGAAATGATAGAGAGGATGTATATCAGGACAGGAATCATCAATATAATAATAGAGAGGACAGAAGGTGGGAAAATAAACAATGGACAACTCCAGTCCAAAATAAATTTGCACCATTAGAAAATGATAAACAAATACAGTTATCCAAGGAAGAACTGACTTTTTTAGGACAGAACCCCCCAAGAGAAGGACCATCCTTAAAAAATGTAAAAGGACAAGAAAAAGAGGTGAAGGGAGCAAGGGCTGGAAAAAGACAAATAGAGGAGTCAGAGGAGGAAGGCGAAAAAAATGGAATCCAAAAGACAGAGATGATAAATAGTGAAAAGGGGATTTTTAACTTAAGCAAGAAAATCTTAAATAAGGAGGAAGAGAATGTTTTAAAAAAGGGTCTGTCCTTTGCCCCAAGTAAACCTTTAAATAAATTTGAGACTCATATAAGTATAAGGAAATTCGTAAGGAATTTAACCCTAAAAAGATTCTTTCTTAAAAACCCATTGGAGAGTTATATAAAAACAGACATCTCAAAAAAGAATGAAGATAATTATGAACACACAAACCTAAAGTTAAAATCAAAGTTTTACCCGAAAAATGATAAGGGAAGCAATTTGGAGACATTCGAGAAAGTAGTTCTATCAGACCTAAAAAAGATTGATTATAAGAAGGAGGGCAATATGAGAAATCTAACTAAAAAAGAAAGAGCAACAGTAAAGGAACTTCAAAATAATGATGATGTGACCATAAAAATGGCAGACAAGGGGGGAGGTGTGGTAATTATGGACACTGAAAACTATATACGAGAAGCAGAACATCTGCTAAATGATAAGAAAACGTATAGGAAATTGGAGCTAGACCCTACAAATAAATATATGACAAAATTGAAGAAAATATTAGAAAAAGGAAAAGAACAAGGAATTCTAACTGAAAAAGAATATTCTTACATTATGCCACTATTCCCAAAAATAGCTATATTCTACTTTTTACCAAAAGTGCATAAGAGCCTAATTAACCCCCCAGGCAGGCCAATAGTTTCTGGGATAGGGTCCCTTACAGCAAACTTCTCAGAATATGTGGACAAGTTTCTACAAAAATATGTAGTACAATTAGAATCTTATTTAAAAGACACCACTAGCGTTCTAAGATTTTTAAAAAATATAAAATGGGAAAATGAATACTTATTGGCCACTTGTGATGTTATGTCCCTATACACCAATATTAATCATAATTTTGGATTGGAAGCTATTAATTCCTCCCTGAAGAGAGATAAAAATATGTCAAAAGAAGAAATACTGTGGATCGATTTGGAGACATTGAAAAGATTTGAGCCCGGACCAGTTTTCCACTCTGCGTACGATGTACTAAGTGCAGAGAGTGAGCAAAGGGCAATCGAGAAGAGACGGATATAATTGACATTACTTGCGCAAGTATTCCACTTACTATACAGGAGTCTACAAGCTGATCGGAACCGGTGACGTCAGGCGCTTTGCTAGCAGCGCGAGGACTCCCGGGGAAATCACAAGCTGCAAGCTGAAATATCGGACTGAACCGCAGGTGAGAGCGCTGTACCTGGAGACAAGTGCTACACCAAGGCGGTAAGACTATAACTATTCAGCGTAATTACTAAGCCATAAATGTGCACATACCTATAATTATCTATCTTTTACGATCGAAACACCATTTGCCTGATTTGTATCAAACATAAACTGCAACAAGTAATTGACTGTGAAAAATCTCCTCTAAGAAAGGATTGCTTGGTGAACTAAGTATTAATATAAAGAACACCATCTGTGTGTAAATCAAGGTAAAAAGTTACTTTTACAAAAGGAGATCTATGTGAAGGGACGTCCCCCATTTTTTAACTCAAATTTTTTTAACTCAAAATTCCATTTGGAGACAGACTTGCCTGAAAAGACATTTTATAACCTACTTTTACACTTCTCATTGAATTTATTAATTTTTTCTCCAAAGGGTCTTTTTACTAATTCATGAACTGTTTTATCTAGCTTTTGAATGAATGTGAATTTTGAATGAGTTGTGATTGAATTGTATTGAATTGTATTGAATTTTAAAGAATTTAAAGTATTCTTTTCATCTGTGGTTGTATTTTTAGAATCTGAATAAATTGTTATTAATTCCCTATACTTAGTGATTGTCTGAAGTTAATTTTAAAGAATATCAAATTATATTATTGTTTTACCTTTTCATTCCCATAGCTTTCAGCGCCATCTACAAACTTTATTTTTAACTATTTATTTTTAATACGTACAACAAAGCCCAGAAAGAAATTGCTGATATTCTGAACCAACACCTTCATAAACCACATACAGATGAGAACCTTGCAAAACAAGTGGGAGATAGTGTTTCAATTACCTGGAGAAGAGCACCAACAATAAGAGATAAAATTGTAAAAAGTAATTTCGTCAAACATGATAATAAAAGAAAGGACAATCTCAAAGGTACATATCCATGTGGGACATGCACATTTTGTCGCAATATCTGTACTATAAAACAGATGGAAATCTTCCCAAAAGGAACCAGGCACATGAACGAATTTTACAACTGCTGTATCAAAAACATAATTTATTGCATAGAATGTATTTGTGGTAAATAATACGTGGGTATGTCCACTAGAGAACTGAGGACCAGGTTAGAAGAACACCTGGGGAATATTTGTAATGCCAAAAGTGATCTTGAAAAAGGTAAGAAAATCACATCAGTGGCAAAACCTTTCCTGGACAAACATGGGGGGAAAGCAGACTTAAAATGCTGGATTCTTCAAAGGGTGAAGCCAGGAATAAGAGGATGAAATATAGAAGTGATGCTCCTTAGAGAAGAAACCAAATGGATATTCTGGCTACAAACTATGGCCCCTAAAGGACTAAATGAACAACTTAGTTTTAGTCCCTTTCTGCAATGAATTGAAAAATGGGTATATATACCACAAGACTACAATGCATACACTACACTTGAAAAGTTGAGAACAATAAGCATCCAATAGAATGAGCTTAAATCGTTGCAAAGTTTATTTACCACAACAAAAATATAAGGATAACACCACTCCTCACACAACAGCTACATCCAATGCGTTTCCTACCGCTAAACGGCACTTCGTCAGGGATACTCACAGCTGTCACATTACCCCTTTTATTAGGCTCACTGCTCACATGCACATTTAAAGGTGTATTACTAACACTACAGTAACTCTATATAAAAGGAGCATGGATTACACATTTCACTGTTTAAAATAACAAATACAATTTTGCAAACTTGAGTACATTGAACAAGATAACAAATAGGATAAGGAAATATATATAATATATAGTTATGGAATATACGAAGTTACACAATTATAAGCAGCATCAATATATTTTATGCATATCAGCTTTTTAATGCATAACTGCTTTCCAAAGCATAACCATTCTTTTAATAATAAAGAAGGAACTCGGTTTATATTCAAAAAAATACATATTAATTAGTTTACCACAACTTTAAATCTCTAAATTCATTAGTTTGCCAAAACCCTTCAAACTCCAGAACCATATACAACCCTAGTCTGTATTATAAGTAGGAGGCCACCATCCATTAAATCTACAATATCTTCCATTATTATACACATATATATAATGTGTAATTGTAATATTTATTCGTCACTAAGATGTTAATAGTGATTCCCAAACAATATTATTAAATAGTCTGTATGCCTCTCCTAGTTGTATATTAATTTCCTATATAGAGCTTGACATCCGATTTTTCATTTATACCCTGTGGACTCCCTGTTTTCAGTGTGTAGATCCAATAGACTTCTCTCTTATTTAATGTCTGTACTCTATTGCCACCTGTATTCAACTTTGGTATATGGTCAATACCCTGAAATGAGAATAAAGTATTAATATATTTCAATTCCTGTTTATCAAAGATGGCACTTCTTCTATGTAGAGCGAAGTGTTTTGCTACTGGTGTCCTGGGTATGTCACTTTCAAGAGACAACAAGTGTTCTCTCACTCTGTCTTTGAGCATACGTGTTGTTCTACCTGTATACTGTGAAAAACATAAATTACAGGTAACGAGGTACACTACATATCTGGAATTACAGTTCAGATGGTGGTTTACCTTGTATTCATTACCAGTTACTGTCGAGTTGAAAGTATCACTCCTTTTTAGATATTTACATGATTTACATGGTGTACCACCACACCTATAATTCCCATTCTTTTTTCTCAACCACATTCTATCCTCTCCTTTCTCTTTAATGGAGAAGTTCCTCTTAAGGCTATTTTCTATAGTTTCAGACTTTCTTGATACACATCTAATTCCTTTTTCTATAGTTGCCTTAAGTTTAGGGTCATTCTTTAACAGTGGACTAAACCTTTTTACAAACTTCTGAATATTGCCTACTATATCTAGTAGAGAAAGTTAGGCAATCCACATCTCCCATAGCTTTTTTATGTTTATATTTATCTTGAAGGAGGAACTTTCTATCCATAGCATTTACTTCAGTTATAGTTCTTTCCAAATCTTTTTTCTTATAACCCCTGTCTATTAGTCTTTCCATTAGACCATTAGCTTGAACAAAATATCTCTCTTCACTACTACAATTGCGCTTCAGACGCATAAACTGGCCTTTTGGAATTCCCTTTTTCACACAATAGGGATGGCCTGAGTCTGCCCTGAGTATATTATTGCCTGATGTTTTCTTTCTAAATGTTCCTGTACTAATAAGTCCTTCAGTGGTATCTCCTTCTATTGTCAAATCTAAGTAGTTAACACTGTTCTCTGAACTATAGTATGTGAACCTTAAGTTATTCTTATTATCATTAAGATAACTTATAAAGTCTTCTATAGTAAGGGCATCATTTTTCCAAACAATTAACAGGTCGTCTATGAACCTTGTATAAAATTGAATATTTTTCTGAAAAGGATTATCAGTTGTAAATATCTTATTCATCTCAAAATACCCAAGATACAAATTGGCATACGAGGGGGCAAATTTCGCCCCCATCGCCGTGCCCTGTTTTTGTACATAGAAACAGCCTTCGAATAGAAAATAGTTTTGAGACAACAGAAATCTCACAATATCTACAATATAATCAATGAAGCAAGACTCAAAATTGGTATATATATGTAACATTTCACTGAGAGCAATGAAGCCCTCCTTATGCAGTATACAAGAATATAAAGATATTACATCTACAATCAAAAATATAGATTCTGTATCCCATTTTAGGTCTTCCAGCTCTCTTAATAAATGTTTTGTATCTCTAAGGTATCCTGGTAGGCTCTTTACTATAGGTTGCAAAAACTCATCTATCCATCTCCCTAAGTTTTCTCCTATGGTACCTATAGTGGATATTATCTGCCTCCCTGGTGGTCTAGATGTACATTTATGGATCTTAGGGAGATGTTTAAATACAGATATTGTTGGATTTTCATTAACTAAACATTCCGCCTGTGCCTGTGTTAAATAGCCATAGTGAATACCTTCATCTAGCAATATTTTGAGCTCATTATTATATTGCTCTGTAGGGTTAAATGTTAATCTTTCATAAAGACAGTATCCATTTTTTCTGCTGCTGGATATTTTTTCATTCTGAGGCCCCGTGGCACTTTTCCTTCATTAATATATAGTTGTAAGAATTCCATTTCCCACCATGTCTTAAGTTCTTTTATAGTTAATCTTTCTTTTGCAGAGAACAATGTACTCAAATCTGCAGGTGTGTGTTTGGGAGTGGTGTCTCCTTTAATTAGTAAGTCAAGTTTCGCTCGTCTACTAACAATTTCTTCCTGATCCATGGCTTAAAGTATATTATCTTATGTGTTTAACCACTTGAACTGTCCCAGTATGATATGCAAATAGAGAATTCTCAATCCAAACAAAGTCGTACTGATGCAAAACTGTGTAATTAAGCCATTCATATGTATCAACATCTACCTTTAAGCTGTGTAACAAATAAAGCACGCTATGCTTATGTTGAACACTCTCATAGTTTGTTAACACAGACAGGTATAATGCAGGAATTCAAATTGTTGCAAAGTTCTGTGCTGTTAACACTCATGTGTCAGGGTATACATGAAGAGTTAAATGTATATTTATTCCACTGGGCTATCTTCCGTAACACACCATAATAAATATTTCCCCTCTGTAGGCAATATAAGCTCACATATTCACCACAATCTTCCAATACATATGTATCATATAATTTATAACCAGTAATCAACTTTGAAGGTATAACTGTGGTAACGAGCTAACTTCGTGTGTTAAAACAAGAACAACCCAGGTTACTCACTGTTCCGGCCCCACATTGCGGGATGGTAGACAGTATTCTGACATTCCTTCTCCTCACCGGACAGCGTCTGTTCAGTACAGGTCTTGCTCACTTATAATCCTCCACGGTTTTTCTCCCACACCGAAACATAATCCAACACTTGAAAAGTTGAGAACAATAAGCATCCGATAGACTGGGCTTAAATCGTTGCAAAGTTTATTTACCACAACAAAAACATAAGGATAACACCACTCCTCACACAACAGCTACATCCAACGCATTTGCTGCCGCTAAACGGCACTTCGTCAGGGATACTCACAGCTGTCACATTACCCCTTTTATTAGGCTCACTGCTCACATGCACATTTAAAGGTGTATTACTAACACTACAGTCACTCTATATAAAAGGAGCATGGATTACACATTTCACTGTTTAAAATAACAAATACAAATTTGCAAACTTGAGTACATTGAACAAGATAACAAATAGGATAAGGAAATATATATAATATATAGGTATGGAATATACAAAGTTACACAATTATAAGCAGCATCAATATATTTTATGCATATCAGCTTTTTAATGCATAACTGCTTTCCAAAGCATAACCATTCTTTTAATAATAAAGAAGGAACTCGGGTTTATATTCAAAAAAATACATATTAATTAGTTTACCACAACTTTAAATCTCTAAATTCATTAGTTTGCCAAAACCCTTCAAACTCCAGAACCATATACAACCCTAGTCTGTATTATAAGTAGGAGGCCACCATCCATTAAATCTACATTAGCTTCCATTATTATACACATATATATATAATGTGTTATTTTAATATTTATTTGTCACTAAGATGTTTGCATAAGATGCAATGCATACACTACAACTATAGTAACATCCACAGGTAACCATCATGGATTATAAAAAAAACAAATGCAAGTATATAAAATCTTATTGCCAATCTATATGTCAATAATATTTCACACTATACACTCATGATATTCAATAAGACCAATATATAGATAAATTTGGTTAATATATAATAGAATGGGATCAATGTATCCCAAATACAATGATCATTATATCATAACGATATAATGCTAATATCAAAACCACTATGGTACCTATATACATTTTTAAAATGACTCGCAATGTAAACAGCTACAATATAAACAGTTGTACTATATAAACCTATCTACTCTCACAGCCATAATGTATATATATTTTTCTATCTAACCTTTGTGTCAGTAATATGACATATTTCTAATGATCAATGACATCATTATAATCATTAATAGTGATAGTACTCTAACACTTGAACGAAATTTTAAACATCTTTCAATTCCCTAGCTCTGGTTTTATGTAGTCAGACATTACACCGTAACAATGATGCTATTATTATAGACACCCTTAGCAGATTCTCTGGATCGTAAGTCTATGTATACCTTTCAATACATCTGTATTGTTGGAGAATTAAATTGCAATATTTTTTCCTTGGGGGGAAATAACACTAACGGCTAGATTACAAGTTTTGCGGTATGGGTGAAAAAGCAGCGTTAAGGCTATCAACCACACGCCCTCCATCAGTAATAGACGTAATGAATACGTCTAATTACTGATTATAATAAAATCAATACGTCACAGCCACACTCTGATTTGCGACTGTGATCACATGACCGGGACACACCTCCTCCTGGATTGGCTGGCGCTCTCTTTAAAATGAGTACTAACGAGGGCGATCTTCGCCTTTGATAAAGCAGTAGGCGAAATGCGCGTCAGGCGTTCGCACTGCTTCTCCTTCGTAAATACTAGCTTAATTTTGTTGGCCTTAACTGGCATTTAGCTTATTTGGTACATTTACCTAGAGCACAACTTTAAATTGGGGTTGGACTGTAAGGGTGATTATAGACAGCTACACAATATATATTGTTAATAACCCAGCGGTGGTTTCCATTTGTTCTAATACCACTTACTTATCCCTCTGTATTATATATTTATCAGTTTAAGCTCTAACCATATATACTGTACAGAATGGATAATGGGTCATTGCCCCTTACGGTACAGGAGAAGCTAGTGATTACTCTATATCATATTAGTGTGTTTCTAAAACAACACACAGTTTTAACACTTTTGTTTCTTCTATTAGATTATAGATGGCTCTATGCCATCCCCTTTTTAACATGCGCTGACACTTGCCCTACTTAACAAACTTGTTTCCTAACCATGAGTTATATACTGACACTCAAGAGGTTTTGACAGCATCTGCTAGACTTTAACTATTTCAAGAGTATCAATCAAATTGTAACTGTGTTTTTGATTAAAGACACAGGCGACTTTGCGTCTCCATAACAATATAGAGATATGATTATAATCGTTTTCAGGTAGATTGTGAAAATTTCTGCTAACTAGTTAACCCTACTAATATTATTATCCACACCCAACCTATACTTGTTAGGGCAATTCTGTGTGTCTGCTTTATAGAGTTATTTTTTATTTGGTGATCTCACAGTTTTAGATTATATTAATAAAAGTTATATTTTACGTTTGACTAGTCCTCCAAGCTCACCAAATATATGTTTCTAAGCTCTTATTCTAAGTGTGCCACATGATACTATATTTTGGTATTAGGCACTGCCCTTTTGGGATACATAGGCTTACCCTAAGGGGACACCCGTTTAAGAGTTCTAGCTCTTTCCCTCACCTCCTCTATTTGTAGTTTTTTTTTTCAAAGTATATGTGCAGCCACCAATCAGCAGCTCCTGAGCCTATTTTGTCCTGTCTCTTACAAGTCTTGTATTGTTTTATTTAAATGAATTGTATCCATTGACAGAGCTGCGGAATATGTTGGCGCTTCATAAATAAAGTATAATAATAATACCTAGCTATGCTTTTCAACAAAGGTTATTAGATAATAGAAGCAAATTGAAAAGTTAATTAGAATTGCATGCTCTTTCTGAATCTTGAGAGAAAAAAATTGGGTTTCATATCCCATTAATTATGCATAATTTAGAGAAAAAAAAACGTTGCAATGCACTTTCATTATTTATTTTCGGCTAGATTTAGAGTTTTGTCGGTAACGACCTGAGTAGCTAACGCTGGCTTTTTTCCCCCGCACCTTTTAAATACCGCTGGTATTTAGAGTTCACAGAAGGGCTGCGTTAGGTTCCAAAAAGGGAGCGTAGAGCATAATTTACCGCCACTGCAACTCTCAATACCAGCGGTGCTTACGGACGCGGCCAGCTTCAAAAACATGCTCGTGCACGATTCCCCCATAGGAAAGAATGGGGCAGTTTGAGCTGAAAAAAAAACTAACACCTGCAAAAAAGCAGCGTTCAGCTCCTAACGCAGCCCCATTGTTTCCTATGGGGAAACACTTCCTAAGTCTGCACCTAACACCCTAACATGAACCCCGAGTCTAAACACCCCTAACCTTACACTTATTAACCCATAATCTGCCACCCCCGCTATCGCTGACCCCTGCATTTTTTTTAACCCCTAATCTGCCGCTCCGTACACCACCGCAACCTACGTTATCCTTATGTACCCCTAATCTGCTGCCCCTAACACCGCCGACCCCTATTTTATATTTATTAACCCCTAATCTGCCGCCTCCAATGTCGCCGCCACCTACCTACACTTATTAACCCCTAATCTGCCGACCGGACCTCACCGCTACTATAATAAATGTATTAACCCCTAATCCGCCTCACTCCCGCCTCACTAACCCTATAATAAATAGTATTAACCCCTAATCTGCCCTCCCTAACATCACCGACACCTAACTTCAAGTATTAACCCCTAATCTGCCGACCGGACCTCACCGCTACTATAATAAAGTTATTAACCCCTAAAGCTAAGTCTAACACTAACACTAACACCCCCCTAAGTTAAATATAATTTAAATCTAACGAAATAAATTAACTCTTATTAAATAAATTATTCCTATTTAAAGCTAAATACTTACCTGTAAAATAAATCCTAATATAGCTACAATATAAATTATAATTATATTGTAGCTATTTTAGGATTAATATTTATTTTACAGGCAACTTTGTATTTATTTTAACCAGGTACAATAGATATTAAATAGTTAAACTATTTAATAGTTACCTAGTTAAAATAATTACAAAATTACCTGTAAAATAAATCCTAACCTAAGTTACAATTAAACCTAACACTACACTATCAATAAATTAATTAAATAAAATACCTACAATTATCTACAATTAAACCTAACACTACACTATCAATAAATTAATTAAATACAATACCTACAAATAAATACAATTAAATAAACTAACTAAAGTACAAAAAATAAAAAAGAACTAAGTTACAAAAAATAAAATAATATTTACAAACATTAGAAAAATATTACAACAATTTTAAGCTAATTACACCTACTCTAAGCCCCCTAATAAAATAACAAAGCCCCCCCAAAATAAAAAAATTCCCTACCCTATTCTAAAATAAAAATAGAAAAGCTCTTTTACCTTACCAGCCCTTAAAAGGGCCTTTTGCGGGGCATGCCCCAAAGAATTCAGCTCTTTTGCCTGGAAAAAAAAACATACAATAACCCCCCCCCAACATTACAACCCACCACCCACATACCCCTAATCTAACCCAAACCCCCCTTAAATAAACCTAACACTTAAGCCCCTAAAGATCTTCCTACCTTATCTTCACCACGCCGGGTATCACCGATCGGTCCAGGCTCCGATGTCTTGATCCAAGCCCAAGCGGGGGCTGAAGACGTCCATCCTCCGGCTGAAGTCTTGATCCAAGCGGCGGCTGGAGAAGTCCATCATCGGGCAGAAGTCTTCATCCTATCCGGGCAGAAGAGGAGATCTGGACCGGTAGACATCTTCATCCAAGCGGCATCTTCTATCTTCTTCCATCCGATGACGAGCGGCTCCATCTTCAAGACCTCCAGCGTGGATCCATCCTCTTCTTCCGAAGTCCTAAAACAGAATGAAGGTTCCTTTAAGGGACGTCATCCAAGATGGCATCCCTCGAATTCCGATTGGCTGATAGGATTCTATCAGCCAATCGGAATTAAGGTAGGAAAATTCTGATTGGCTGATTGAATCAGCCAATCAGATTCAAGTTCAATCCGATTGGCTGATCCAATCAGCCAATCAGATTGAGCTCGCATTCTATTGGTTGATCGGAACAGCCAATAGAATGTGAGCTCAATCTGATTGGCTGATTGGATCAGCCAATCGGATTGAACTTGAATCATCCAAGATGGCATCCCTCGAATTCCGATTGGCTGATAGGATTCTATCAGCCAATCGGAATTAAGGTAGGAAAATTCTGATTGGCTGATGGAATCAGCCAATCAGATTCAAGTTCAATCCGATTGGCTGATCCAATCAGCCAATCAGATTGAGCTCGCATTATATTGGCTGATCGGAACAGCCAATAGAATGTGAGCTCAATCTGATTGGCTGATTGGATCAGCCAATCGGATTGAACTTGAATCTGATTAGCTGATTCCATCAGCCAATCAGAATTTTCCTACCTTAATTCCGATTGGCTGATAGAATCCTATCAGCCAATCAGAATTCGAGGGACGCCATCTTGGATGACGTCCCTTAAAGGAACCTTCATTCTGTTTTAGGACGTCGGAAGAAGAGGATGGATCCGCGCCGGAGGTCTTGAAGATGGAGCCGCTCGTCATCGGATGGAAGAAGATAGAAGATGCCGCTTGGATGAAGATGTCTACCAGTCCGGATCTCCTCTTCTGCCCGGATAGGATGAAGACTTCTGCCCGCTTGGATCAAGACTTCAGCCGGAGGATGGACGTCTTCAGCCCCCGCTTGGGCTTGGATCAAGACATCAGAGCCTGGACCGATTGGTGATACCCAGCGTGGTGAAGATAAGGTAGGAAGATCTTCAGGGGCTTAGTGTTAGGTTTATTTAAGGGGGGTTTGGGTTAGATTAGGGGTATGTGGGTGGTGGGTTGTAATGTTGGGCGGGGTATTGTATGTTTTTTTTTCCAGGCAAAAGAGCTGAATTCTTTGGGGCATGCCCCGCAAAAGGCCCTTTTAAGGGCTGGTAAGGTAAAAGAGCTTTTCTATTTTTATTTTAGAATAGGGTAGGGCATTTTTTTATTTTGGGGGGCTTTGTTATTTTATTAGGGGGCTTAGAGTAGGTGTAATTAGCTTAAAATTGTTTTAATATTTTTCTAATGTTTGTAAATATTTTTTTATTTTTTGTAACAGTTCTTTTTTTATTTTTTGTACTTTAGTTAGTTCATTTAATTGTATTTATTTGTAGGTATTTGTATTTAATTTATTTATTGATAGTGTAGTGTTAGGTTTAATTGTAGATAATTGTAGGTATTTTATTTAATTAATTTATTGATAGTGTAGTGTTAGGTTTAATTGTAACTTAGGTTAGGATTTATTTTACAGGTAATTTTGTAATTATTTTAACTAGGTAACTATTAAATAGTTATTAACTATTTAATAGCTATTGTGCCTGGTTAAAATAAATACAAAGTTGCCTGTAAAATAAATATTAATCCTAAAATAGCTACAATATAATTATAATTTATATTGTAGCTATATTAGGGTTTATTTTACAGGTAAGTATTTAGCTTTCAATAGGAATAATTTATTTAATAAGAGTTAATTTATTTTGTTAGATTTAAATTATATTTAACTTAGGGGGGTGTTAGGGTTAGGGTTAGACTTAGCTTTAGGGGTTAATACATTTATTAGAGTAGCGGTGAGGTCCGGTCGGCAGATTAGGGGTTAATAATTGTAGGTAGGTGGAGGTGACGTTGGGGGCGGCAGATTAGGGGTTAATATAATATAGGGGTCGGCGGTGTTAGGGGCAGCAGATTAGTGGTACATAGGGATAATGTAGGTGGCGGCGGTATGCGGTCGGCAGATTAGGGGTTAAAATTTTTTATTAGAGTGGCGGCGATGTGGGGGGGGGCCGCGGTTTAGGGGTACATAGTTAGTTTATGGGTGTTAGTGTACTTTAGAGCACAGTAGTTAAGAGCTTTATGAACCGGCGTTAGCCCAGAAAGCTCTTAACTCCTGGCTTTTTGCTGCGGCTGGAGTCTTGTCGTTAGATTTCTAACGCTCACTTCAGCCAAGACTCTAAATACCAGTGTTAGAAAGATCCCATTGAAAAGAAAGGATACACAAATGGCGTAGGGGGATCTGCGTTATGGAAAAGTCGCGGCTGCAAAGTGAGCGTTAGACCCTTTCCTGACTGACTCTAAATACCAGCAGTAGCCCAAAACCAGCGTTAGGAGCCTCTAACGCTGGTTTTGACGGCTAACGCCAAACTTTAAATCTAGGCGTTGGTTTGTTTGTCCTGTATTATAAAACAAATGCAGTGTTTCCACTTCCCCCAGAGAGCTAGCGTGCAATCCATCAAATATAGAACCCTAACACTACAAGCTGAACAGTTATTGGCTGATATGGGCAGAAGCTCATTTATATTTGTCCCAAATTGGCCATAGCAAAGGAACTGAGATAAACAAAATTCAAGTGACTTTTCCAGTGGTGGGTCCTGTACCTTCAACAAAAATACTTTCCTTTTAAAACATTTATTTTCATGCAAATCATTTACAATGCAGGGATTTGTTTCTCATGCATAAATAAAATAAATAAATAAAATAATACTTTAATTTCAGATATATGTGATTAATCTTACAACTCTTGGGGCGAGATTACATATACGACCTAGGTTTCAGCGCAACTGCTGAAACCCAAGTCACCCGTAAGTTCACCTCACACATCAGTTGAATTACATATATATGGCGCCGTCAGATGATAAACCGGCAGAAATAGACATTTCTGGAGTTGCCAGTGACTTACGGCAGTTTTTGAACTGCTGGTGCCTAAGTAAAAAACAAAAAAAAGTTAAAACACCCGTAAAAGTCTAAACCGCCTGCCAAAAATAAACCCGACTCGTCAAAACCCCTATATCCGCCATCCCCCCACATCGCAACTAATAATAAAATGTATTAACCTCTAAACTGTCATCCTCCCACATCGTAACTAATAATAACATGTATTAACCTCTAAAACGCCATCCACCCACAACACAAACTACCTATTTAAACTATTAACTCCTAATCCACCAACCCCCACATTGCAAAATAGCTAATAAATGTATTAACCCCTAAACCACCATCGCCGCCCAACGCAAAGTACCTATCAACACTATTAACCCCTAAACTGCCTTCCCCCCCACAAAGCAATCTAGCTAATCAACCTATTAACCCATAAACTGCCATCCTCCACAACACAAAGTATTAATCTAATCACTAAGCCCCCTAACCTAACACTCCCAAGTTAACCCCAATTACAAAAAATAAAAAAGACTATCTTCTTAAAAAATAAATGAAAAATTACCAAAATTAAAAAATCCTTACTTAAAATTAAAACAAAACATCTTAACATTACATTAAAAAATAAAAACCTAACATTAAATTAAAATAAAAAATCTAATATTACAAAATAATTAAAAAAATCTAAAATTACAGAAAAAAATAAACAAAATTATCCAAAGTAAAAAACTTTAAACCTAAACTAATACCCCTATAAAACCAAAAAGACACCCCAAAATAAAAACACCCCTTAATCTAAGAATAAACTACAAATAGCCCTTAAAAGGGCCCTTTGTAGGCCATTGCCATGAAGCAAGAAGCAATCAGCTCTTTTACATAAAAAACAAACTACAAATTATTGAGATATGCAGTATATATATATATATATATATATATATATATATATATATAGAGAGAGAGAGAGAGAGAGAGAGAGAGAGAGAGTCCTGGTAAACCCCACGCTTGGCTTCAGCATTGAGAGGCCACCCAAAGCAAGCACAAATACAGAAATTTTTGCAATAAAGCCTTAATAGAGTAAAAAGCAAAACAAGGGCCTAGACCCAAACGTTTCGGCTCTCGCAGAAGCCTTTTTCAATGGAGGCCGTGAAGACATACAGGACACCATAAGAACCCACACCTAAATACATACTACTTAATTACCTATCACTCATCAGCTGTTTCAGAACCAGATCGCATGCACGCTCGTCCGAATTCTCTGGAAAACACGCACCACAACACAAGGCACCAGAGAATGACGTCATCAATTTGCACCAACTCAACACAAACCCGCAGCGTCATGGGTTGTCGCGGTGATGAGGCAAACACAACAAGCAAAAAAGCCTGTACATCAAGCATGTCGTATGTGATCTGGAGCAGAAAAAAACAGCAGAACAATTATATTTATACAAAGTTACTATGTACATTAAATCAACAATAACACCTGCGTAACAAGTGGAATATTTATCAAGCTCCATATGAGCTGTTCTGAGGCGGAAGACAGACATTGGCAGAATCAACCCGATCGAATACGATCGGGTTGATAGATACCCCCTGCTAGCGGCCGATTGGCCGCAAATCTGCAGGGGGTGGCATTGCACCAGCAGTTCACAAGAACTGCTGGTGTAATGGTAAATCCCGAGAGCGTATGCTGTCAGCATTTATCGATGTGCAGCAGACATGATCCGCAATATCGGATCATGTCCGCTGGCACAATGATAATTCGTCCCCCAAGTGTTAATATAAAAAGTTAACATATTAAAATATGCAAAATACCATAATGAGACCTAACAGCACATCTACAGCAAAGATGTAACACGCAGTCAGTGGTACAATCTATACCCCATGGTATCAAGGTACCACTGTCATAGTGTAACATAATGCCTAATTAATCATAAATCACATATGTCATAATAAAGGGGTAAACTGAACACCCCTAGCTTTTACGCTCCATAACTCAAGGAGTAGGTAGAGACAACACAGACGACTCCCACTGTCATTATTACTTTCGATAGCAACAGCCAAAAGTCTATATTGGCATTCAGTCCCCTCGTGGCGACTGTGTCCAAGTTGAAAATCCATCTAGCCTCCAACCGCAGCAGGGCTTGTCCCCTATAACCACTGCGTCTGAGGCGTGGAACATGGTCGATAAGTATAATTCTTATCGATGACACTGAGTGCCCAGTGGTCAGGAAGTGTCTCGCCACAGGCTGGTCGGAACGACCCTTATCCAATGCTTTCCGTATTGTCCCTGTTCCTTTTATTATATCTGCCCCTGTTCCTTTTATTATATTGGGAAGACGGTGATGCCCTTCCTTGAATAACTTGCCAACCACAAATCGGCAAACGGCAAGCATTGGATAAGGGTTGTTCCGATCAGCCTGTGGCAAGACACTTCCTGACCGCTGAGCACTCAGATAAGAACTAGATGGCTAGATGGATTTTCAACTTGGACACGGTTGCCCCAAGGGGACTAAATGCCAGTATAGACTTTGGCTGTTGCTATCGAAAGTAATAATGACCGTGGGAGTTGCCTGTGTTGTCTCCACCTTCTCCTTGAGTTATGGAACGTAAAAGCTAGTGGTGTTCAGTTTACCTCTTTATTATGAAATATGTGATTTATGATTAATTAGGCATTATGTTACACTATGACATTGGGTACCTTGATACCATGGGGTATAGATTGTACCACTGACTCTGTGTTACATCTTTGCTGTAGATGTGTTGTTAGGTCTCATTCTGGTATTTTGCATAATTTAATATTGTCAACTTTTATATTAACACTTGTTACACAGGTGTTATTGTTGATATAATGTACATAGTAACTTTGTATAAATATAATTGTTCTGCTGTTTTTTTCTGCTCCAGATCGCATATGACATGATTGATGTACAGGCTTTTTTGCCTAGTGTTGTGTTTGCCTCATCATCGTGACAACCCATGATGCTGCAGGTGTGTTGGGTTGTTGCAGATTGATGACGTCATTCTCTGGCACCTTGTGTTGTCGTGCATGATTTCCCGAGAATTTGGATTAGCGTGCATGCGATCTGGTTCTGAAATAGCTAATAAGTGTTAGGTAATTAAGTAGTAGGTATTTAGGTGTGGGCTCTTATGGTGTCCGGTATGTCTTCACAGCCTCCATTGAAAAAGGCTCCTGTGAGAGCCAAAACGTTTGGGTCTAGGCCCTAGTTTTGCTTTTTTTTCTATATAAAGGCAAACTTTACTGTGTTTGTGCCCGCTTTGGGTGGCCTCTAAATGCTGGAGCAAAGCGTGGGGTTTACCAGGACTCTGTATGCTTTTGCTATAGCAGTGCACCAGGTTGCTGAAAGGATGGTGTGTGCCGTTTCCCCTGTGCTTTTGTGTATATATATATATATATATATATATATATATATATATATATATATATGTCTTTATTAAACATGTAAAACTTACAAATTATGTTTCTTTATAATGTGTATGTTTTTGAAAACAAATAGTTGATCAGATAAAAGTAAGAATAAAAATAATGAGCAATGGTTTAGTATTAGGTATTTATTCTGCCCTGCTTAATACACTTTACCATGGAAATTACCACAAATTATTTTATTTTCAATTTGGTTACCCCCAGGTTTCAGCCCTCTCATCCTAGTCTTCATACACTATATGGCCAAAAATATGTGGATACCTGACCATCACACCTCTATAAGCTTGTTGCATATCCCATTCTAAAACCTTGAGCATTAACACACACATACACACACACTTTGTGGCTATAATAATGCCACTCTTCTGGGAAGGCGTGCTTAATGGTTTTGGAAGGTATCTGTGGAAATGTGTGCCCATTTAGCCAAAAGAGCATTTGTGAGGTCAGGCACTGATGTTGGATGAAATGGTCTAGCTTGTAATCAACATTCTAATTCATCCCAAATGTGTCCAGTGGGGTTACACTGAGGGCTCCGTGCAGAGCACTCAAGTTCTTCCAAACCAAACTCATCAAATTATATCTTCATGGACTGCTATAAAAGGAAAAAGCCTTCCCCAAACTGTTTCGACAAAGTTTACATTGTCTAAAATGTCTTTGTATCCTGTACCATTAAGATGACCCATCACAGGAACTAAGGGACCTAGCCCAAAACCTCCACCAACTTTACAGCAGGCACTTTGCATTCCAGTATGTAGTGTATTTGTCATCCTGAAGGTAGGCTCACCCTGGAGGACATTGTGCTGTGAAACCATGTAAATAACAGCTGGCAGTAATAATATTGGGGACCATCTGGGATGAATACTGTTGGAATAATCCAGACATTTCAACTAAGACCTGAACACACACAAGGTTGGTGGTGGGCCTTGAATTGTGAATGAATAGCATAAGGAACCACATTCTACAGCCATATATTGCATTACCAAAGTGGAGAACAACCTGAGAATGCAAGCACACTGTATTAAAGAGGACATATAATCCTAGAACATGCATATACTAATATACAAATACAGAAGAAACCATTGTTTGACTTTGTTTCCTCATAATGTGGAAGAAGACAGCCTTTCATGCAGTTCAGCTATTTTTTGAGCCAAATGTATACCTGTAAAACTGCAACACATTAAAATCTGCGCAAAGTAGATGCTGTTCCACAAGTAAAAATCTGGCACTGAAAATAGTTGAACGACATGAAGGACCACCTTCTTTCGCTTTTGGAGATATTTAAAACCTCTGAATGCATATATCTGCCTGATACAGAATATAAAAGTCAGATGTATAAGCAGTAACTACTTAATATACATATTTAGGGTTGTCCTCTACCATCTGTGATACTGGTGGAGTAAATATATAAATCAAGCTTGGCTCCTAAAAGATACTTCCAAGACAAGTATTAGATATATAACTGACCAACTAGTTACCTGTTATGTATGTTAGCTGCTAATCTCCCTCAAGAGAAGAATATACAGAAGCTTTATGAGCAGAAGCTTAAAGTATAAGAATAGTATTACCATCTATCTAACTAGCACAGGGAGGCAGTCTTTTGTACTCTATAATTGTTAACTACCAGATAAACAATATAATGCTCTTGAATTCTCTATTAAGGAGTATCTAAAAAATAATATCTGAGTTATTTTGATGTTTGTGTGCTTTCCAAATGAATTTCTTGGGTCTGATGAATGATATTAACAAGAAAAAATAGTAACCAAAGTATGAATAGTCATATGACAAAAGGCCAGAAAAGACTGTTATTTGATGGTCCACACTGTTTTTTTAACATTTGAAATACTTGTGCATAGAAAGTGTGTAATGAGGTAAATTAAGGAAAAAGGACAGATAAAACTGAAATGAAATAAACTTGCACGATACAATATCCAGAATTAACTGGCTCCTCAGAGAACATTTTCAGACAAAAATTTCAGACATCAGCAACTACAATTACTTAGTTTGGCAGATAGCTAGAAATATAGAAGTGAGAGGAGATGGTTATTTGAGGAAAGAGTTATATGGCATCCACTGCACTTTAGTATCTATAGGGTTTGTGAAGACTAAATTTGTAGGTCTCAAACCATTTTCCAAAAGCTAGCCCTGGGAACTCAGGCAGCTATCTCACTAACTAACTATCTCACTAACTAAAGCCGCTACTTCTTACCGCCCCTTCTGCATACAGGGGGACATCAGCCATCTAAAGGAAAATTGAATGTGTGAGGTTTTAGTGAGATTTAAGGGATTCAATATTCTCTAGCTTAAAGTTAAAGCAAACTAAATTGAGCCTGACAGTGCATAGCTACCAAACTAAACAGATGCACTATTTTATATAGAGTCACAGTGGATAAAAACTATTAGAACGATATGTAACACATCTGCTTATAGAACAAAGCTTTAAGGTTTGTATACTCTTTCATATCAGACTTGATGTAGAACTCAGGAAATATGGTAAAATGCTATTTGTTGTGTGTATACTTATATGGAGTCATATTATCTGAAAACAAGGCAAACTAAGAGTAGTTGCCAATGTTAAGGAAAAAACAAAGGTTCCCTTTTAGGAAATTAAGTAGTCCAGTGGCTTTGATGTGGACTATAGGGGTAATTGTGTCCCAATACTGTGTAGGTTAATTCACTAATTTACATATTGGGGCAAGTCCAGTGCCGTGAGAGTCTATCCTATTCTGGATCTTAAGGGCAAGTGTGTATTTCTATTATTCATGATGGTGTCTGATGAGATATGTCTTCCATACATACTATGTATCTTGTAAACTTTTTCCTCTGTCCATGTTAGCAGTCTGGACCCCAGCAGGCACTGCATTTGTCTATGAGAGTCAAGGTTTTACCCTGCTTTCGTTTCGTATTTGCTGTTGGCTACCATTTTTAATCACCAGTCTCTCTCTGAATCTGCTGCAGAGTGTGTAATGCAGCTCACTCACCTAGGCGCCCTCTTATGGCCAAACTGGAGAACATCATCAGTGAGAGACATGTTGCAGTCCCAGAATTATGATGCCATCATTCCCTATTTAAGTGCCGGAGTTCAGTCTGCCTTTGTCTCAGACTTCTTTGTGAGTTCCTGTGTATTTCCTGGCTTGTCTGATGTCCCTTCTGGTTCCTGATCCCTGGCTTACTCCTGACTCTGCTGTTCTCTAAGTTCCTAAATACCCCTCGCCTGACTACTCGCTTTGGTTCCTGACCCCGCGTGTCTGACTACCAGCTTTGGCTCTGACTCCTGGCTTTTGGACCCTTTATTATTTTTGTTATTATTAATAAAGGTGTGATTATTTTTGCATTTCACGTCTCAGTCTGACTCCTGGTACCCTGACACTGAGCCACCATATTGGTCCCCAGTCAGCATGCAAAGTCAGAGCGAACCTTCAATCCCAGATGAGACAAACTCTTCCTCTAGATCAGCTGCGGCTGAACTCACTGGTGTAATCCGGTTATCTGTGTCTCCACAACTCTCTATTATAATCTCAGATCCACATGACTTTTGGGTGTCTCTGATAGTTATGACGCTGTTGTTAAAATGGTCAGTGGCTTGTGGTAGTAGTATGGGAAGAAGTTCTCTCAACTGTTGCTGAAGGCTACCAAAGTAGTCTTCTTGTAGCAGTAAGGTTACTAGTATAATATAGATGGGAAGGGGGTATGATTTCTATTGGAGCAATGTTAAAGCAATTTAGATCACCACTATGTGCCATGTTACAGTGCCTAGATACACTATGGGACCTAAAGCTCTTTTTCATATTTCAGTAATGCTCGTTCCATCTATGTCTTATTAATTTGCAAGTGCGTCCTACATATTGTACCCCACAAGTTGACATATCAATAGGTACACAACATAGGAGGAAGCACATGTCAGGTGGCTCAAAATCCCATACCTATTTCCTGTGACCTTCAATATAAAAGTATAGTATTTTTTTTGGCAAGTATGGATCTATTTTAATGTTTAAATCATACCAAGAAGTGAGTCCGCTTGTTGAAAAGGGAACTAAATATTTTCACGTTTGGAAGACAAAAACAATTCAGATGCATTGCGTCATGCAATGAAAACTCGCTTTGCAAATGGATTATGATGTGGAATTTCTAAAGAGCTTATCGGGCCGACTAACCCATCAGGAAAATTGAAGTCTAGGCTTAAATTATATATATATATATATATATATATATATGATCTATTTCTCCATTATTGAGACCTACATGGTAAGTAATACCAGATAATCTATAATATAATCACGTTTGTAATGCGTCCAAAGGAATGTTGGCTGCGCGAGGCAGACAAAAGAATGTAACCGCCCGCACGAAGTATAACAAAAAAAACTAACCTCCCACACAAAGTATTAACAAACTCCTAAACTGCCAACCCCCACATTGCAAAACCATAAAGTAATTAACTCCTTATCCGCAAATAACATAATTTAAATATTAACCCCTAAACGTCAACCCCCCACATCGCAATGAACCTAATTAATCTATTAACCCCTAAACTGCAAAAACCCCACATTGCAATAAACCTATTAACTCTTAAAATGCCAACTCCCCACATTGCAAGAAACCTAATTAACCTATTAACCCCTAACCGCCAAACCCCCACATCGGAATAAACCTAATTAATATATTAACGCCTATACCGCTAACTCCCCACAATGCAAATAATTAATTTAATTACTAAGCCCCCAAACCTAAAACCCCTAAATTAAACCCAATTACTACTAAATTACAATAAAAATAAAAAATCCTAACATTAAATTACAAAAAATAAAAAAAGTCTAGCATTACAGAAAAAAATAAACAAAATTATCAAAAATAAAAAAATATACTAATCCCTATGAAAATAAAAAATCCCTATCAAAATAAAAACACCCCCTAATCTAAACTACCAATAGCCATGAAAAGGGCCTTTGTAGGGCATTGCCCTAAGTTAAACAGCTCTTTTCCATTAAAAAATTACTAAATCCCATCTAACAGTAAAAACCCCCCACCCACCAAACGCCCCAAAATAAAAAAAACCTAACACTTAAAAAACCTAAATTAGGGGGGCAGAGACAACTTTGAAGCCAGACGGTCGCTCTTCCTAACAGCTCTATCCATACTATATACAAAAAACTAAATTAGCGACGGTCTGTGCTCAAATATCTATCTATTTGACCACCAACGAAGTCCTGAAGCCTCAGCCGTTCCTAACAACCCTTTTTTTTTTTGGATGGGAGCATTACTGCAGCAACAGACTTCTAAAACCCTGGTGCGTTTAACACCGAATGTGCGGCCTGCAGCAGCCATCTTGTGGCCTGCTTAACACCTCCAGTTGTGAACAAAATTTGACTAAAGATTACTACTTTGTAACCCCCAATCTAGGGTACCACTACCCTATCTAAACATGGAGGATGCAGAATTTATTATGGACAAAATACATATCTTTCTAGATAAATGTAGAGCTACATTCGGTCATCATGTTTCAACGGAGCCTAAGCAGACAGCGACAATGCTCACAAACCACGCTGCTCACTCATCCATCCTTGATGTCTCGAAGAATAGGGGAGCCACAGGATTGCTGAGCTCACCGCTTACTTGGCACCAAGTACAAAACTCTGTGGGAATGGATCACAGAGAGGCAGCGAGAAACCACACAACTCTGTCACAGGTTCATATTGCCGCATCTAAAGTGCTCCGTTTAGAGGTGCCGCGGAAAAAGAAGAAAATGGACCGCAGGCTACAAGTGCTTCTAACACAAGAACGGGATCGTGTCTGTCAAATATCTATGTGGCATACTTCATACCTCCCTTCAGCAATAGCGGAGCCGTATGGGTTCCTTTGTAATGTAGCCGAGTGCTTGTCGGCTCTTCTGTGTCTGCGGTCGAGTTTTCAGGTTTGGCTGCAGCTATTGGGATCCAGCATGTGTGTGCGGCAAACAGACCTGGTTGGCCTCAGGCAAGGTATCGGCTGAACGATGGAACTGATCTCTTCCACCTTGTAGTAAAGTGTCCTGCTTGCTATCGCTCTTGGCGATGGTACGAGTGGGAAATTCCTTTTCTCACTATATTGTGGAAGATAGCTTGACCCTGATTGGGATTGCTACCTCCCTGTGGACCGGTATAGTATACATGGTACTGAATTAAATATGGATGCAAATACCCCTTCATTTTTTAAAGGCACACAACAGCTACTGGGGAAACAGAGGATCAGATGAGAGATCTTGTTTTTTGGACTATGCTACCATCTAGGACTCTCTATTGAGGAGGTGGACACTTCATCTAAGGGTAACACTTATACACACGCTAACATGTGGACCTTTTGTGGTAGGCCAACTGCGCTTTATAACAGACACTTCACTGCAAGTCGTGTTAACTAACACTTTAAGATACGGACTGGATATTTCATATTTCATAATTTTATATATATCTGGGACTTCCTGTTATCAACTTTTGAGATATAGACCTTGTGATGTCATAAGTCCAGCATGGTAGTTGGAAAATACTGTTTCACTTTGGTTCAGTATATGTTTGCCTGTTTGTTGGTTGAGCCTCTTTTACACAGTTACGTGAGTGTGTCTGTTATTTAATACAGATGTGTGAGTGTGACTGTTGTCAATTATATTGTCACTTATCCCTATATAGATAACTGTAGATTAATATGTCCAACTACACATCCTCTGCCTACATATGGACCTTCTGAACAGTTTTCCTCACTACGTTTTAGCTCAAGTAACCTCTATATACAGTTACTAAACTGGTATTGCACTACTTACAACAAGAAAGAAATGTCCATACTGTTAAGGCGGGGAATACCACACTTAGGCTGGCATTGTTTCGGCAATCCTTAATTTAAGGGGAGGTTTTGTTAATGCAGTAGGTTTAGCAGGAACATTTACACCTCTAACTAAGTGCTCCGCCTATAGTAGTCCTTATGCTCCCTAAGGTGTAGATGATGGTTTAGTTAAGGTATGTGACTGTTGCTGGGTATAGGGCCCGTGCCTAGGTAACAGAACATACTAAAGTTTTTCCAGCTGCTTAAGCTTTCGTTCTCCCTATAGTAACCATCCACATATAGAAACCATATTCTACACTTTTCTGTAGATTCAAGTATCTCCTCTGTCCAAGTGTGTACACTGTATTTCAAGGGTGTGAAGAGGTGCTTCCCTGTTCATATGATTTCAAGGTCAAGATCCCCTTAGATAGCTAGCTACTAATAGCAATACCTAATAAGTTTGTGCCTGCCTATTATGAGCTTCTATTCCTCTCCTCAGCCTAAATAGATACCAATTTCAGTGTGAAGTAATGTTGCTTCTTGTCTTATGTTTGTTATTCAATTAATATATTCGTTAGCATGCATATCAAGCTCACGCCTTAGTGATCCTCTAAATTATGACAGTTGGTTAAGGGTCAGATATACATAACAGAGCTTTGGAATGCAGTTTATATGTCTATACGTGGGATGTAACAGTCCCTACCATATCCTACTATGTATACTCACCCTACAGCCCACCCTTCATCTATTACTACAGGAAGCAAATATTATATTTAAATATTCCACTTCAGATTCTGTTTATCACTACAGGAAGTGAATATTATTTTATATTTTACATAGCATTATATATATTGGTTATGCTCTAACTACCTTATTTATTTCAAGAAAGTTGCTATACGCTTGAATTTACGTAAATTATGAGTAGTCCTGTGGATTCATCAGTATTCCTAGTTAATACCCCTCATGTCTTATGTTATATGAATCTTCAGGTCCTCAGGAACAAAATTGCTATTAAATTTAAAAATAGAGGTTTATCATTGAGAACCAAAAGTGGTCTCCTTGGTTACAAGTTCCTTCTTTCTCTTCATTATTTCCTGCTACTTTTGTTGGCCCAAGAGTAATCTATTGTGTCATGTAGAAGGTTCCTGAAAGATTAGCATCTTATCTGTTTAATATTTTGCAAACTATGTAAATTGATGGCTAAATGTCTCTTGCATGTTTATTTTATTACTCCCGTAACATTGAAGCCTTATCTCATATGACAAAAGAATGTGTTATTATGATCTATGTATGTCTTTAACTAAGCCTCAATAAAAATTATAAATAAAAAAAAAAAAATAAAAAAAAAAAATTACCCATTGCCCTTAAAGGGGTATTTGTATGGACATTGCCCTTAAAAGGGCATTCAGCTCTCTTTTACTGCCCTTAAAAGGCAATCAGCTCTTTTTCAAGCCCATTAAATCCCTAATCTTAAAAAAAATCCTAAAACTAAGCTCCAAATAGGTACTCACCGTTCCTGAAATCCGGTGGAGAAGGTCTTCTTCCAGGCGGCTCCATTATCTTCTATCTTCATTCGGAGCGAAGGCGGCATGGAGCCGAGGTGCGAAGCTGGCTTCCCCGATGCACGGATCCTCAGCGGCGGTCCTCAACGCCAGAAATCCTCAACGGCGGTGGTCCTCGGCGGCGTGAAGGTTCCTCTCATGTGATCGTCGGTCGCACACTGAAGATTGAATGCAAGGTACCCCATATATATTGGGGTACTTTGCATTCCTATTGGCTGAAATTTTGAAATCAGCCAATAGGATGAGAGCTGCTGAAATCTTATTGGCTGATTTGAACAGCCAATAGGATTCCAGTAGCTCTAATCTTATTGGCTGATTTCAAAATTTCAGCCAAAAGGAATGCAAGGTACCCCAAATTAAATACAGTACCTTGCATTCAATCTTTAGTGTACGACGGACATCAGATAGAGAGGAGCCTCCAAGCCGCCGAGGACCGCCGTTGAGGACCGCCGCTGAGGATCCACGCATCAGGGAAGACAGCTCCGCACCTCTGCTCTGCACCGCCTTCGTTCCAGATGAAAATAGAAGATGATGGAACTACCTAGAAGAAGAACTTCTCTCCCGGACTTCAGTAAAAGAGCTGTTTAACTTAAAAGGCCATTTTAAGGGCTATTGGTAGTTTAATATTAGGTTAGGGGATGTTTTTATTTTGGGGGGGATTTTTTATTTTTATTGGGGTATTTGTTTAAGTTTTAATTTTTTATTTTGGATAGCTTTGTTTATTTTTTTCTGTAATTTTACTTTCTTTTTTTTTTAACTTTAGCTTGGGTGTTTGTATTTTTTAAACACACACTGCCCTCTGGGCAGGCTTATCACCTAGTATACCCATTAAACAGTTAATGTTGTTTAAGTAGTAATTCAAATTTCATTGACAATGCTCTTTTTTTTTTTTTGTAATGATCAAGGGCACTGGAAAATCTTCTTCTCCCCCTGAGCCCCCCACCCCAACATATTGGCCTCATAGGCAGACTTATTGGGCCTATGGTTCTTATCTGCCATTAATATCTTTGTTTCTATATATTTCTGACAGATGGAGGCCAGAGACACATGGGTCTTATGCACCCCACTAAACAATCAGGGATCTGTGATTTGTAATAAAAATTAATAATAAAATGTTTTCTTTCAACATAGGATAGGTATCAAGCCATAGAACTATGATTTAAAGTTTCTTGTTACCACTAAATAATTCTGCCATAGGCATAGGCCTAGCTGTCCAGGCCAAATTATGCCCCTATCGTGCAAGTTCCATTCTTGTTTTATATCATGTCTATAGCAGGCATAATTCTGAAGTGTGCTACTTAGATTTCTAAACATTTTCTATAAAGGAAGGAAATTAGACTCTCCTTAAAGGGCTGATTTATTGTGACTTGTCAGAATGTCTTCAAGTTCCCCCCGCTTGCATACATTTTGCTGGCTAACAACTGTATGTCTATTTTGTATTTATTGCATGTACCGTTTCAATTAGTTTTAGTGTGGTACTATTGTAAGTACTTAAATGTGTTCAATATAATTGATTACACATAAATCTACTGTATTCATGCTTCTGGTTTTTTTTTTTCATCACAGTCAAGTACCCAATCCATGAAAAGTGCCTTCTACAAACCCACGGGTTAGTATGTTTTCATATGGCTGAAGCATTACTGCTTTTATTTTTCATTCTTTCTATCCATGTACTCATTTAATAGTATCGTTGTATAGCCAGCCCTAAAGCAAACTTCCTGCGTTGTCTCTACATCCATATTTTTTTTTCTTAACACTCTTTAAAGAAACAAATAATATCGTTTAGTAAGCATCTTCCTCTGTAAACTGTGCACATCCCAAATTATTTATTTAGGTTCTTAAAATAAATAAGGTCTTTGGTCATCCTTCCTCTAGAGTAGAATTTTAGAACTCAGCTACACATAAATTAGCCTCTAAGCAATAAAAAAAACAAATCCAGTAAATGTGAAAGAAGAAATGAGGTAGGAAATTGACTATCCTGAATATAAAAAACATCTATATGAAAAACTGTCAAATTAAGTGCATCAAGTGGCTCTTATCAGCTATCTCAATGTATGTTTCTATTTATATATATATGAACTGACAGCTGTAGCAAATGTTAATGACCCTTCTAAAATAGGAAAAAAACACCTGCCCTACATTCCAACAGACTAATAAACTGAGCCTTAAATACATTGCATTAAAATGTGTTAACATGCACCAACAAGCAAAATAACATTTGTTCTATACTGTATCTACAAATAAAGCATTATGGTTTTGTTCTGTTTCCTGCTGACTAATGAGATTTTATCCTAATGTGTTCCTGTTGGCACTGCACACATTTTAAAGGGAGTCAATGCCCAGGCAGTCATTTATTTGGACACAGACAGTATCAGCTGCATAAATGTCTTTTTTTTTTCTCATTTTGCATTTATTCTTATTTACCATAAGCACAAAGAAAAATGAGGCAGATGTTTAAATGTGACAAAGAGGCAAGTTTTTTCTTTTAATAGAAGGCGGCCAGGCGGCACATGTCACCAAGAAAGGTCTGAATATTCTTATTAGAAATCTGTCATATTTTTTAATTTGTTATTCATTTTTGTGATATTAGATAACTGAACTAGAGCAGTCTTCACACTCTTGCTTATAAATGACTTTATCCTTGAAGTAGCTTAAATGAGTAGCTACTTTTAATCCAGTCCTTAGGGCATATCAATGGGCCAGGTTCTCTTGATATCTGAGCTAAAGCACAGGAGATGCTATCAGCAGATTTGTAACCATGGTTACTAACTTGCTCTCACCCATCAGCTGATTTTTTCACCTGTGCTCTAGTTCAGGTATCATGAAAACCTGGGCTGTTGGTGTGCTTTGAGGACTGTAGTTAAAAAAAAGATTGCTATTTTTTACCATAGTAACCTAAAACAAGTGAAAAAGATACAAATGAGAACAGTTACTTTTCATGGGGAGCATCAAAATGTTGAGATATGGGGGGGGGGGTGTCTGGATGGCAGCCATATCAGGTCGTAATCTGCCAATGGCGGATGGTGAATTTTGAGGTTGGTGGGGGGCTACACCCAGACTCTTTAAAAAAAGCCCCACCCCCTTAGATGGCTCATTTGAACCAGTGTACTTTATTTTATACACACACACACACACACATATATATATATATATATATATATATATATATTTATATATATATACATACAGTTATGGCCCAAAATATTGTCACTCCTTCATTTCTGTCAGATAATGTACTACTTCGCCCAGAAAAATGTTGCAATTACAAATGTTTAGGCATTCTCATGTTTATTCTTTTGTTTCTATTGGTATGGCACAAAAAAGTGGAGAAAACGAAGCCAAATCTGACACATTCCACGCAAAACTCAAAAAATGGACTGGACAAAATTATTGGCCACTTCTCACAATTATAAGAAATAATTGCATTCCAAATTTCTGATGCTCCTGTAATTTGTAATTAAAAATCACACCGGCAACCAATTAAAATGGTGAAAAATTGACTCATCCTTTCTGTTGTGTGTCTCTGTGTGCCACACTGAGCATGGAGAAGATAAAGAGCAACAACAAATTGTCTGAGGATTTGAAAACAAAAATTGTGGAAAAGCATGGACAATCTCAAGGTTACAAGTCCATCTACAGAGATCTTAATGTTCCTGTGTCCACTGTGTGCAACATTGCCAAGAATTTTACAGCCCATGGCACTGCAGCTAATCTCCATGGATGTGGAAAAAATAGAAAAATTGATCAAAGATTGCAACAAAGGATGTTTTGAATGGTGGATAAAGAACCTCAATCAACTTCCAGACAAATTCAAGCTGACCTTCAGGCACAGTTTACAAATGTGTAAGCTCACACTATACGTCACCATCTGAATGAAAATGGACGCTATGGTAGGAGACCCAGGAGGACCCCACTGCTGACAAAGAAACATAAAAATAGCCAGATTGGAGTTTGCCAAAATTTACCTGTGGAAGTCAAAATCCTTTTAGAAGAATGTGCTGTGGACAGACGAAATAAAATTAAAGCTTTTTGGTAAAGCCCATCATTCTACTGTTTTCAGAAAAAGAAATGAGGCTTTTAAAGAAAATAATAATTTCTCTACAGTCAAACATGTGGAGGTTCACTGATGTTTTGGGTTGCTTTGCTGCTTCAGGCACTTGACTGTGTGCATGGCATTATGAAATCTGAAGACTACCAAAGACTTCTGTAGTGCAATGTAGGGCTCAGTGTCAGAAAGTTGTATCTCCGTCAGAAGTCATGGTTTAAGACAAAGTGCTGAAAATACTGAACTGACCAGCAATGAGTCCAGATCTCAATCCCATAGAGAACCTATGAAAACATCTCAAAACAGTAGTTAGGAAAAGGAACCTTTCCAATCTGAGAGACCTGGAGCAGTTGGCGAAAGAAGAGGGGTCAACAAATTCTGGTAGAGTGGTGTAAGAAACTCAATGATGGTTACAGAAATCGATTGATTTCAGTTATTTTTTCCGAGGGGTGTGCTACCAATATTAAATTGAGGGTGCCAATAATTTTGTCCAGTCCATTTTTTGAGTTTTGCGTGGAATGTGTCAAATTTGGCTTTTTTTTCTCCACGTTTTTGTGTCATACCAATACAAACAAAATAAATAAATATGAGAATGCCTGAACATTTGTAAATGCAACAAAGTGGTGCTTTATCTGAAATGCAGGGGTGCCAATATTTTTGGCCATGACTGTATATATATATACACACACACACACATATATATATATATATATATATATATATATATATACACTCACGGGCCACTTTATTAGCTACACCTGTTCAATTGCTTGATAACACAAATTGCTAATCAGCCATTCACATATCATCAACTCAATGCATTTAGGCATCTAGACGGAGTGAAGACGAATTGCTGAAGTTAAAACTGAGCATCAGAATGGAGAAGAAAAAATATTTAGTTGACTTTGAACGTGGCATGGTTGTTGGTGCCAGATGGTTTGGTCTGAGTATTTAAAAAACTGCTGATCTACTGGGATTTTAACTCACAACCATCCCTAGGGTTCACAGAGAATGGTCTGAAAAAGAGAAAAATATCCAGTGAGCCGCAGTTGTGTGGACAAAAATGCCTTGTTGATGTCAGAGGTCAGAGGAGAATACCATCTCTGAACCCACAACACGTCGAACCTTGAAGCAGATGGGCTACAGCAGCAGAATACTACACCGGGTGCCACTCCTGTCAGCTAAGAACAGGAAACTGAGGCTAGAATTCACACAGGCTAAACAAAATTGGACAATAGAAGATTGGAAAAACGTTGCCTGGTCTGATGAGTCTTGATTTCAGCTACAACATTGAGATGGTAGGGGCAGAATTTGGTGTAAACAACATGAAAGCATGGATCCATACTGCCTTGTATCAACGGTTCAGGCTGGTGGTGGTAGTGTAATGGTGTGGGGGATAATTTCTTGGCACACTTTGGGCCCCTTAGTACCAATTGAGCATCGTTTAAATGCCACGGCCTACCTGAGCATTGTTGCTGACCATGTCCATCCGTTTATGACTACAGTGTACCCATCTTCTGATGGCTACTTCCAGCAGCATAATGCACCATGTCACAAAGCTCAAATCATCTCAAACTAGTTTTTTGAACATGACAATGACCAGATCTCAATCCAATAAAGTCCCTTTGGGATGTGGTGGAACGGGAGATTTGCATCATGGATGTGCAGTCGATAAATCTGCAGCAACTGCGTGATGCTATCATGTCAGTATGGACTAAACTGTCTGAGGAATATTTCCAACACCTTGTTGAATATATGCCACAAAGAATTAAGGCAGTTCTGAAGGCAATAGGGGGTCCAACCCGGTACTAGCAATGTGTAACTAATAAAGTGGCCGGTGAGTGTATATATACACACATATACATACATATATATATATATATATATATATATATATATATATGTAAAATAGTCAATAGGTATTTTGACTTGCGCTGTGCAATATATATATATATATATATATATATATATACACACACATACATACACACATATATATATAGGCTCCAATTTATCAAAGGTCTTGCGGACCTGATCCGACACTGCGGATCAGGTCCACAAGACCTCGCCAAATGCGGAGCGCAATACGCTCTCCGCATTTAACATTGCACCAGCAGCTCACAAGAGCTGCTGGTGCAACGCCGCCCCCTGCTGACTCGCGGCCAATCGGCCACCAGCAGGGAGGTGTCAATTAACCCGATCGTATCTGGCGATTCCTGTCCGCCTGCTCAGAGCAGGCGAACAGGGTTATGGAGCAGCAGTCTTTAGACCGCTGCTTCATAACTTGTGTTTCGGGTGAGTCTGAATACTCGCCAGAAACAGGGGCCCACAAGCTCTGTTCGGAGCTTGATAAATGAGCCCCAATGTCTCTTAAAACAGTAGTTTTCCATTCCACACTTACAATAGAAAGCTGGCTTGTAATTAATTAAATAAATAAATTAACTTGCATGCTGGTTTCTGTGAAAAAAGTGTCCTTTATGCAGCTACAACTGCCTTGTCACACTATATATATATATATATATATATATATATATATATATATATATATATAGTTGTTCTGGTGAGTGTTATTATTTTTTTAATTAACACTCGGCTAGATTATGAGTTTTGCGGTAAAGCTTTTAACGCTGACAAATTGGCCATTACTCTGGAATGACCAGGAACGCATATTACGAGTCGTGGAAGTATACCGATACCGCAAGCATTTTAGCCTGTAATGCAACGTCCATTCCGCACTCAAAAAAATGACGTTTGAGTGCGGGATTTTCCATAGTGCTGTATTACAGGTTGTGCGGTTAGGCTAAAATGCTTGCGTTACAGCCGACACCCACACGAGCCATACCACCATCTGAGAGCAGTAGTTATGGATTTTGTGAATCAAAAATGTTTCACAAAACTCATAACTAAACTGTTACAAAGTACACTAACACCCATAAACTACCTGGTAACCCCTAAACCGCTGCCCTCCCGCAATGCAAACACTATATTAAACTTATTAACCCCTAATCTGCCGCCCATCCACATTGCAACTATTTAATAAACCTATTAACCCCTAATCCGCCGCCCCGACACTATATAAACCTATTAACCCCTAAACCGCCACTCCCCGACACTAATAAAAGTTATTAACCCCTAATCCGCTGCTCCCCAACATCGCTGACACCTAAATAAACCTATTAACCCCTAAACTGCCGGCCCCCCACATCACCAACACTATAATCAAGTATTAACCCCTAAACCTCCAGCCCCCCACTTCGTAACTACTAAACCTATTAACCCCTAAATCGCCTCCCCCAACATTGCAAAACACATAATTAAACTATTAACCCCTAAACCTAACACCCCCATAACTTTAAAGTAGCCCTCATCCTATTGACTGTTTTGAACAGCCAATAGGATTTCAGAAGCTCTCATCCTATTAGCTAATTTGAATTTGAAAAATCAAATCAGCCAATAGGAATGCCAGGTACACCATTTTGAAATGGCTACCTTGCATTCAACTTCAACGTACAGCGGTGACCGTATGAAGAGGATGCTCCGCGCAGAATGTCTTCCAGGATAGCTCCACTTCACGCCGCCGGGATAAACATAGAAGACGTCAGACGTCCCCAAGATGGATGAAGGTGTCGCTGTCTGGATGAAGATGGATGTCCAGACTTCAGGAACCGTGAGTAGATTTTATGGGGTTAGTGTTAGTTTTTTTTTTATTTTTTGGGGTGGGGCTTTGGGCAATTGTAAAAGAGCTGAATGCCCTTCTAAGGGCAATGCCCATACAAATGCCCCTTTAGGGCTATGGGTAGCTTCTGATTTTTTAGAGTTAGATTTTTTATTTTGGGGGTTGGTTGGGTGGGGGTTTTCTTTTAGGGGGGACTTAGTAATTTTTTGAATGTAAAAGAGCTGTTAAACTTAGGGCAATGGCCTACAAAAGGCCCTTTTAAGAGCTATTGGTAGTTTATTGTAGGCTAGGGGGTGTTTTTTTGGGGAGGGTTATTTTTATAGGGCTATTTTTATTTTTGTAATCTTAGAGTTTTTTATTTTTCGTGTAATTTAGTGTTTTTTATTTTTTGTCATTTTAGATTTTTAAATTTTTTCGTAGTGTTAGGTGTTTTTAAATTTGTAATTTAGATTTTTTTAATTGGTATTTTTTTATCTTATTAGAATAGATATTTTAGGTTAATTTATAGTTTAAACTTAGATTTTTTTTTATTTCACGGGTACGTTTTTTTTTTTTTCCACGGGTACGGTTTTTTTAATTTATTTTAAGATAGTTATATTGTAATTTTAATTTAAAGTTAGGGGGTGTTAGGTTTAGGGGTTAATAGTTTAATTTAGTGTTTTGCGATGTGGGGGGCCCGGCGATTTATGGGTTAATAGGTTTAGTTTAGTAGTTACGATGTGGGAGGCTGGAGGTTTAGGGTTAATACTTTATTATAGTGTTGGCAATGTTGGGGGAGCGGCGGAATAGGGGTTAATCATTTTTATTAGTGTCGCCAATGTCGGGGAGCGGCGGAATAGAGGTTAATAATTTTTATTAGTGTTGGCGATGTCGGAGAGTGGGGGATTAGGAGTTTATAACTTTTATTAGTGTCGGCGATGTTGGGAAGTGGCAGAATAGGTGGGGTTTATGTAACGTAAATTTTCTTTTGCCCATAGACATCAATAGGGTTGCGTTACGGCGATCTCCATTCCTCAATTGCAGCTGTTAGTTTTTTTTTCTAGTACTCTCTCCCCATTGATGTCTATGGGGGAAAGAGCGCACAAGCACATAAACTCAGCCCTTGGCTTTTGTGCGGTATGGAGTTTAACGCACCATACCGCACAGCACAAGGAGGCTTTTTTAGTAACTCGTAATGGCAGCGCTATGGAGCGTGCAATAACGCAATTTTTTTTAAGTTAGTTTTGCACCTTGTTTAGCACAAAACTCGTAATCTAGATGACAGTGCCTCAGAGTTAGAAATGCAGTTTACAATACACTCACCTTAATGGAATATTCACACCTGCCACTGCTGGAAAAAATCCATAATCCAGCTCCTCTGTCTGACTCTTCTCCTAGCAAAAAGTCCAGAGGCTGAGCAGGGAAGGTGGGCACAACTCTGCTATCTGTGGGACATCATAAGAAGTGAGCACTGTAAGGTTCAACTAGTCCCACATGTAGCAAGTCAGCTGTGGGGTCAAAGCTAAAGTACACAGTCTAATGGTCTAGTGAAGACCTGCTGTGAATGCAGTAACTCGATGAGCCCAGTTAAACAGGTCACAAGCATGATGTGACCCACAGAGCAGGGGCTTGACAGTGCTTGAAAAGCAGCAACATTTAGCTCCCCTGTCCTCTCCTATCAAACAGACCAGAGGCTAAACAGGGAAGGTGGGCACAGCACCGCTTAGTGTGGGACAACCTAAGCAGTGAGCAATATAAGGTTCAACTTTGATGTTAAGCCCCACTGCTCAACCTCTGGACTGTTTGATAGAAGAGGACAGAGGAGCTGAATTTTTCACACCTGCCACTGCCGGAGAAAATCCATAATCCAGCTCCTCTGTCCGACTCCTCTCCTAGCAAAAAGTCCAGAGGCTGAGCAGGGAAGGTGGACACAACTCCGCTATCTGTGGGACATCATAAGAAGTGAGCACTGTAAGGTTCAACTAGTCCCACATGTAGCAAGTCAGCTGTGGGGTCAAAGCCGCAGTACACAGTCTAACGTTCTAGTGAAGACCTGCTGTGAATGCAGTAACTCGGTGAGCCCAGTTAAACAGGTCACAAGCATGACGTGACCCACAGAGCAGGGGCTTGACAGTGCTTGAAAAGCAGCAACATTTAGCTCCCCTGTCCTCTCCTATCAAACAGATCAGAGGCTAAACAGGGAAGGTGGGCACAGCACCGCTTAGTGTGGGACAACCTAAGCAGTGAGCAATATAAGGTTCAACTTTGATGTTAAGCACCACTGCTCAACCTCTGGACTGTTTGATAGAAGAGGACAGAGGAGCTGGATTTTGCAGCTTTTCAAGCACCGCCGAGCCCCTGCTCTTTGGGTCACGTTGCACTAGCAGTCTGTTTAACTGGGCTCACTCACCGAGTTACTGCAATTACAGCAGGTCCTCACTGGACCGTTTACTGCGGCTTTAACCCCACGACTGACTTGCCAAACGTGGGACTAGAGAATCTGCATGTGTTGATGGCACAACAGCCCAGGTGGGAGACCAAAGTGAGAACATATCTGCTTGCTGTGCTGATCTGCTCTTTGTTAACTTCCCCCAGGCTCCCTCCTATTGGCTCAAATGAGCATGTGGGGGGCCCCACATGCTCTTTTCAGCCAATAAGAGCTTAGAAGACCGTCTGTGCCTAGACGTCCCCTAGGCTAACAGATAGGGTGAAGTCCAAAATCCCTTAAAGGCATTGACAAAGCATGTGCAAAGTCCTCTCAAACAGGGCCAATTACCAAAGCACCCAGCCTGAGAGTACTTTGCAAATGCAAGGTTATTTTTTTAAAGAAAAGCAACCTAAAAAAAACCAACAAAAAACACCCTTTCCTAATTGTTCCACCACAATGGCATTTTATTTTATTTATTTATTTTTTTCCCCAGAAAAATGATGAGGCACTGTCCCTACCGCCCCTATTCAGGAGCCTCCACTGTTTATCATTGGCTAATTGCAGAATCCTTAGGAGACACCATTGTTTTTACTTTTCTCAGTATTGGCTGAGTAAACTGATAAAAGTTTTGCTGTCTGTATAATCTCTGAGCCCTGATCCCGAACATTGAGGCCTCAGGTGGCAGCCTGTTATGAGATCACGCCCCCCCCCCCCCCCGGTGATCCAAGTAGAACAGTCATATATGGACTGCTACTGTTTTGTAACTGAGTAGACAAACCTTTGACAAGATTTGTGAGAATATGAAGGACTCTGCTGAATTAATTCTAATTGCACTGAAGGATCTCTTATCTATTCAACTACAGGGAGTGCAGAATTATTAGGCAAATGTGTATTTTGACCACATCATCCTCTTTATGCATGTTGTCTTACTCCAAGCTGTATAGGCTCGAAAGCCTACTACCAATTAAGCATATTAGGTGATGTGCATCTCTGTAATGAGAAGGGGTGTGGTCTAATGACATCAACACCCTATATCAGGTGTGCATAATTATTAGGCAACTTCCTTTCCTTTGGCAAAATGGGTCAAAAGAAGGACTTGACAGGCTCAGAAAAGTAAAAAATAGTGAGATATCTTGCAGAGGGATGCAGCACTCTTAAAATTGCAAAGCTTCTGAAGCGTGATCATCGAACAATCAAGCGTTTCATTCAAAATAGTCAACAGGGTCGCAAGAAGCGTGTGGAAAAACCAAGGCGCAAAATAACTGCCCATGAACTGAGAAAAGTCAAGCGTGCAGCTGCCAAGATGCCACTTTCCACCAGTTTGGCCATATTTCAGAGCTGCAACATCACGGGAGTGCCCAAAAGCACAAGGTGTGCAATACTCAGAGACATGGCCAAGGTAAGAAAGGCTGAAAGACGACCACCACTGAACAAGACACACAAGCTGAAACGTCAAGACTGGGCCAAGAAATATCTCAAGACTGATTTTTCTAAGGTTTTATGGACTGATGAAATGAGAGTGAGTCTTGATGGGCCAGATGGATGGGCCCGTGGCTGGATTGGTAAAGGGCAGAGAGCTCCAGTCCGACTCAGACGCCAGCAAGGTGGAGGTGGAGTACTGGTTTGGGCTGGTATCATCAAAGATGAGCTTGTGGGGCCTTTTCGGGTTGAGGATGGAGTCAAGCTCAACTCCCAGTCCTACTGCCAGTTTCTGGAAGACACCTTCTTCAAGCAGTGGTACAGGAAGAAGTCTGAATCCTTCAAGAAAAACATGATTTTCATTCAGGACAATGCTCCATCACACGCGTCCAAGTACTCCACAGCGTGGCTGGCAAGAAAGGGTATAAAAGAAGAAAATCTAATGACATGGCCTCCTTGTTCACCTGATCTGAACCCCATTGAGAACCTGTGGTCTATCATCAAATGTGAGATTTACAAGGAGGGAAAACAGTAAACCTCTCTGAACAGTGTCTGGGAGGCTGTGGTTGCTGCTGCACGCAATGTTGATGATGAACAGATCAAAACACTGACAGAATCCATGGATGGCAGGCTTTTGAGTGTCCTTGCAAAGAAAGGTGGCTATATTGGTCACTGATTTGTTTTTGTTTTGTTTTTGAATGTCAGAAATGTATATTTGTGAATGTTGAGATGTTATATTGGTTTTACTGGTAAAAATAAATAATTGAAATGGGTATATATTTGTTTTTTGTTAAGTTGCCTAATAATTATGCACAGTAATAGTCACCTGCACACACAGATATCCCCCTAAAATAGCTATAACTAAAAACAAACTAAAAACTACTTCCAAAACTATTCAGCTTTGATATTAATGAGTTTTTTGGGTTCATTGAGAACATGGTTGTTGTTCAATAATAAAATTAATCCTCAAAAATACAACTTGCCTAATAATTCTGCACTCCCTGTAGAGAGCTTTTGCAACTGTGTGGAAATTATAACCCCTAGAGAAGTCACATTGCTGCATCATAACACTGAGTGCTTAGACAGGAACTGTCAGTCACCAATTTTGAGCTTTGCAGTATGAGAAGATTTAAGGAGATTGGAGGTGATGGTTAATTACACCGGTGAAGCCATTGGAGATGAGGTGTAGCTGACGATTTTCTTACCTCCTCCGCAGTCTGTTGTATTGTTGTTGCCTGAGGTATACATTTGTACTGGATCTTCTCTTGTGGGTTCTGTGATGAGCAAAGGTGTGCAGTGGGAGGTTGGTGCACTTAAGCGGGGCAAGGCAAAATGGCTGTTGCCAGTATTCTCCATATAGAAGCAGGATTGTGATAGTCCTTACAGCAAAGCTTAATTCTCAATACCTACGCTGTTGGTACAACATTTTGCAATAGAATCCTCTCACCTCCAGCAGAAAATCAGAGAGTGGATAAAATAGCAGGATTTCTTGCATCCTACCCTACTGTTTGAACCTGGGGGAAAAAGTATTGGGGCCCCAGTTGCATAGAAGAAATGCCTGGACACTTTACCCTAAGGAGCATAGGGGTTTCCTATTGAGAATAGTAGGTATTATCACACAGGAGAGGGTTGAATGTTAATTACCACTCTATGGCATCTATTTATCAAGCCGTCAACTTACTTGCATTCAACGGCACCAAAACGCTCGTCTAAGATCGCCTAACATCAATAGGAAGTTCAATCCTATTGGCTGATCCAATCAGCCAATAGGATTGAGCTTACATTCTATTGGCTGATTGGATCAGCCAATAGTATTCATCTTCAATCCTATTGGCTGATTGCATCAGCCAATAGGATTTGTACTACCTTAATTCCGATTGGCTGATAGAATTCTATCAGCCAATTGGATTGAAGGTAAGCCAACTTGGATGACGTCACTTAAATGAACCGTCATTGTTGAAGAAGACGCTGTGAGAAGAGGATGCTCCGCGTCGGATGTCTTGAAGATGGAGCCACTCCATGCCGGATGGATGAAGATAGAAGATGCCGTCTGGATGAAGACTTCTGGCCATCCGGAGGACCACTTCTGCCCGTCTGGAGGACCACTTCTGCCGGCTTCGTTGAGGACTTCTGCCCGGTTGGGTGAAGACTTCTCACGGTAGGGTGATCTTCAAGGGGTTAGTGTTTTTTTAAGGGGGGATTGGGTGGGTTTTAGAGTAGGGTTGGTTGTGTGGGTGGTGGGTTTTAATGTTGGGGGGAGTTGTAATTTTCTTTACAGGTAAAAGAGCTGATTACTTTGGGGCAATGCCCCGCAAAAGGCCCTTTTAAGGGCTATTTGTAATTTAGTGTAGGGTAGGGCTTTTTTTTATTTGTGGGGGGGGGCTTTTTTATTTTGTTAGGGGGATTAGATTAGGTGTAATTAGCTTAAAAATCTTGTAATATTTTTTTATTTTTTTGTAATTATAAATATTTTATTATATTATAATTATATTATATATATATAATAATATATATATATAATATATATATATTATATATTATAATATATTAATTATTATTTTCTGTAATTTAGTGGGGGGTTTTTGTACTTTAGATAATTTTATTTAATTGTATTTAATTGTATTTAGTTTAGGGAATTAATTTAATTATAGTGTAGTGTTAGGTGTAATTGTAACTTTGGTTAGGTTTTATTTTACAGGTATATTTGTATTTATTTTAACTAGGAAGTTAATAAATAGTTAATAACTATTTAATAACTATTGTACCTAGTTAAAATAAATACAAACTTGCCTGTAAAATAGAAATAAACCCTAAGCTAGCTACAATGTAACTATTAGTTATATTGTAGCTAGCTTAGGGTTTATTTTATAGGTAAGTATTTAGTTTTAAATAGGAATAATTTATTTAATGATAGGAATTTTATTTATTTTTTATTATTTTCTGTAATTTAGTGTTTGTTTGTTTTTGTACTTTAGATAATTGTATTTAATTGTAATTAATTGTATTTATTTTAGGGAATTAATTTAATTATAGTGTAGTGTTAGGTGTAATTGTAACTTAGGTTAGGTTTTATTTTACAGGTAAATGTGTCTTTATTTTAACTAGGTAGTTATTAAATAGTTAATAACTATTTAGTAACTATTGTACCTAGTTAAAATAAATACAAACTTGCCTGTAAAATAAAAATAAAACTTAAGATAGCTACAATGTAACTATTAGTTATATTGTAGCTATATTAGGGTTTATTTTACAGGTAAGTATTTAGTTTTAAATAGGAATAATTTATTTAATGATAGGAATTTTATTTAGATTTATTTAAATTATATTTAAGTTAGGGGGTGTTAGGGTTAGGGTTAGACTTAGGTTTAGGAGTTAATAAATTTAATATAGGAGGCGACGTTGGGGGCGGCAGATTAGGGGTTAATAAATGTAGGTAGGTGGCGGCGGTGTGGGGGGGCAGATTAGGGGTTAATAAGTATAATGTAGGTGGCGGCGGTGTAGGGGGGGCAGATTAGGGGTTAATAAGTATAATGTAGGTGGCGGCGGTGTAGGGGGGGCATATTAGGGGTTAATAAGTATAATGTAGGTGGTGGCGGTGTAGGGGGGCCAGATTACGAGTGTTTAGACTCGGGGTACATGTTAGGGTGTTAGGTGTAAATGTTCCCATAGGAATCAATGGGATAGCGGGCAGCAGCGAACAGAAGCTTTCGCTGCTTTCAGACTCCCATTGATTCCTATGGCATCCGCCGCCTCCAGGGCGGCGGATTGAAAACCAGGTACGCTGGGCCGGAATAGTGGCGAGCGTACCTGGTAGACAATTAATAACTAGCAAAAGTAGTTAGATTGTGCCAAATTTGCATTCAGAACATCTGTAATGATGTAAGCATCGATCTGTGTTGGACTGAGTCTGGCGGACCGTATGTTATGTCACAAACTTCTTCTTTTGCCGGTCTGTAGGGTTTGATAACTAAGGGGAATCAGGCTCGCCACAAATACGCTGCGGAATTCCAGCGTATTTGCAGTTGACGGCTTGATAAATAGATGCATAAATCTCTCTTATTGTATTGCTACCTATAAGAGACTTCCTTATGAAAGTTCAAAGTTTGGTATGAATTTTGAAGTATAATGCTTAATGTTCTCTATTGCAGTATATATTGGTAAATTTTTCTGTACTTGCTCCTAACCTGTTATTATATTTTATATTTGTATCTCTTTTCTGTTTATATTTTTCTACATTTGGGTGATGAATATATATGCATAAAGTGCCCACAACCATATACACGTTATTATAAAATCATTCCATTGTTGCAGCCTTCTATTATATTTTAGAAAAGGTACATATTAATTTTATTTACTCCTGTGTAGCAACTCTTTATGTAAGATCTTTACCTAAGCTGGACTGTTGGCTTCTGAGACAGTGCAGTGCAGTTGACCCAGGTATTTCTTGCCTTAAGACCATAAGGTATTAGGAATGTTTAATACTTGCATAGTAGTTTATATTAAGGCTGTGTTCTGGCTTGACTGTCTGTATGGATAAATTAGTTTAATTTATCTCAGTGTTTTGTGTATTTCATCAGGTCTAATATTTTATAAAGGCTGTTGTTCTTTAAGCTTAAAGGGACAGTCAAGTAAAAAAAAAAACTTTCATTTTTCAAATAGTGCATGTACAACTTTCCAATTTACTTTTATCAACAATTTTGCTTTGTTCTCTTGGTATTCTAGTTGAAAGCAAACCTAGGAAGGTGCATATGATCATTTCTAAGCCCTTGAAGGCCGCCTCTATTTTATTTACTTTTCACAGCAGGGGAGAGCAAGCTCATGCAGGCCATATAGATAGCATTGTGATCACACTCGTGGCTAGTGGCAGACACTGCACAAATTGGCTAAAATGCAAGTCAATAGATAATAACTAAAAGTCATGTGATTAGGGGAGGTCAGAAGATGCTTAGATACAAGTTAGTCACAGAAGTAAAAAGTGTATTAATATAACAGTGTTGGTTTTGCAAAACTGGGGAATGGGTAATAAAGGGATTATCTATTTTTTTAAACAAAAAAAATTCTGGTGTTTACTGTCCCTTTAATTACTGGCAGGTCTTGCATTTATACACCCCACTTTACCTATTAAGATAACTCAATATAGAGTACCAATTTCCAACCACGGCACACATTACAAATGGTTAGTTTATGCTCCTTATTAAAGTGACACCACTGATTATGAATACAATCTATAGTAATGTAGTGCCCCTAATATAATGTACCATTGTACCTACTTTGTATAAATGGCCCATATCTGAAGTTCTTGTATGGGACTTTTCACACAACAGTTTACTCTGCATACTGTTTATCTTACTATTTCTGCAAAGGACTTATTATGTTCTCCAAATGCTTAAAAGAGAACATTGAATCTAAGCCTCTGCAGATTGCCCACTTATTTCAGTTCTTTTGACAGACTTGCATTTTAGCCAATCAATGCAGACACATAGGTAACTCCATGGGAGTGAGCACATTGTTATCTATATGACACACATGTATTAGAGCTGTCGAGCTGTGAAAAACTAAAAATTTACTGAAATAAGAGGCTGCCTTCAAGGGCTTATTAATTTGCATATGATCCTACCTAGGTTTAGCATTTAAAAAATAATAAAAACAGAAATAAACTAATTTGATGATAAAAGTAAATTGGAAAGTTTAAAATCACATGCCCTATCTGAATCATGTAAGTTTAATTGTGACTAGAATGTCCTTTTAAGTAATCACAATACCCTTGAAGTCATGCTCTGTTACTTTTATTATTACATTCAATGGTCGCTTAGAGTAGTCGATATTTTAACATATAAATAAAGGGCAAGTGTTAAGGCTATTAGTAAGAATATCTCTTTGTGCCAGTACTAAAGTAATGAGCCATAATTTTCGTTGCTAGAATATTAATACTGGTTGTTGCTATTAAAGATTCTTAAGTGTTTTATATAGTAGAAGTTATATAGTAGAAGAAGGTAGATAAGTGGAGGTCCAAGAGTGGGCTCGGTGTCTAGCTGGGGATGTTTTCCATCAAAGTTTTATGTTATAGTGGGAGTAAGCTATATAACGTAATATATTAAAAAACTGAGGTTCATATTTATTATTCTTTTGCGACTATCAGGCATTGTATGTGCATTTTTCGTTGAAGTCCAACTGGAACTATATAATGTTAGCCGTGGTTTTGATTTTTCTGCAGTTTTGGACTATTTTGCATTTTCAATGTATATATACTTTTGTATGTTAATAGAAACATTAACAAGCCGTCAACTTACTTGCATTCGACGGCACCAATACGCTCGCCTAAGATCGCCTAACATCGCTGCCACAGACCTGAATACGTTCTCCAAAATTATCAAAAAAGCTGTCAAAAAGCCGCGCACCAAGTACGATGCGATGAGCAGCGGACTGTTGTTAACTGACAGTCCTCGATCTCGCTGCACTTCGGCTTTTTCCCAGCTTTATTGGTACCCTGTCACTAAACACCCACACTATACTGTTTACCCCCTATACCGCCGCTCCTGGACCCCGCTGCACCTACATTATACTTATTAACCCCTAATCTGCTGCCCCCTACACCGCTGCCACCTACATTATACTTATTAACCCCTAATCTGCCGCCCCCTACACCGCCACCACCTACATTATATTTATTAAACCCTAATCTGCCCCCCTACACTGCCACCACTATATTAAATGTATTAACCCCTAAACCTAAGTCTAACCCTAACACCCATTAACGTAAATATAATTTAAATAAATCTAAATAAATATTCCTATCATTAAATAAATTATTCCTATTTAAAACTAAATACTTACCTATAAAATAAACCCTAAGCTAGCTACAATATAACTAATAGTTACATTGTAGCTAGCTTAGGGTTTATTTCTATTTTACAGGCAAGTTTGTATTTATTTTAACTAGGTACAATAGTTATTAAATAGTTATTAACTATTTAATAACTTCCTAGTTAAAATAAATACAAATATACCTGTAAAATAAAACCTAACCAAAGTTACAATTACACCTAACACTACACTATAATTAAATTAATTCCCTAAACTAAATACAATTAAATACAATTAAATAAAATTATCTAAACTACAAACCCCCCGCACAAAATTACAGAAAATAATAAACAAATTACAAGATTTTTAAACTAATTACACCTAATCTAATCCCCCTAACAACATAAAAAAGCCCCCCCAAAATAAAAAAAGCCCTACCCTACACTAAATTACAAATAGCCCTTAAAAGAGCTTTCTGCGGGGCATTGCCCCAAAGAAATCAGCTCTTTTACCTGTAAAACAAAGTACAAATGCCCCCCCAACATTTAAACCCACCACCTACACAACCAACCCTACTCTAAAACCCACCCAATCCCCCCTTAAAAAAACCTAACACTAACCCCTTGAAGATCACCTTACCGGGAGAAGTCTTCACCCAACCGGGCCAAAGTCCTCAACGAAGCCGGCAGAAGTGGTCCTCCAGACAGGCAGAAGTGGTCCTCCAGATGGGCAGAAGTCTTCATCCAGACGGCATCTTCTATCTTCATCCATCCGGCGCGGAGCGGCTCCATCTTCTAGACATCCGACGCGGAGCATCCTCTTCATCCGACGTCTTCTTGAACAATGACGGTTCCTTTAAGTGATGTCATCCAAGATGGCGTCCCTTCAATTCCAATTGCTGATAGAATTCTATCAGCCAATCGGAATTAAGGTAGGAAAAATCCTATTGGCTGATGCAATCAGCATATAGGATTGAAGTTCAATCCTATTGGCTGATCCAATCAGCCAATAGGATTGAGCTTGCATACTATTGGCTGATTGGAACAGTCATTTAACATTGCACAAGCAGTTCACCAGAACAGCTTATGCAATGTCGCCCCCTGCAGATTCGCAGCCAATCGGCCGCTATCAGGAGGTGTCAATCAGCCCAATCGTATAGGATTGGGCGGATTGCAGACCGCAGCCTCAGAGGCAGCAGACCAGTTATGGAGCAGCGGCCTTTAGCGGTCTGAAGGCTTTCGCGGAAACAGGGGCATCAAACTCTATTCGGAGCTTGATAATTCGGCCCCTAAGAGCTAGATTACAAGTGGAGTGCAAAACAATTTTGTGAGGGTCTTCGCAAATTGTTTGTGCTCCTTTTTATTTGCACTGATATAAGAAGTTTAGCAAAATTATTACCACAATTTCAGAGCTGTTTTGTGAAAGTTGCATAAAACACTTCTAAAACACATTACAAAGTAAAGTTACACTCATAATAACACCATCTAATCAAAACTATTACAAAAACAATATTGCACAAAAAAGTTGTAAGAGATCAAAGATATGAGATCTCGGGTGTTAGAAAAAAAAGGATGGCATATATATATATATATATATATATATATATATATACAGCTTTGCAGCTAGGTAAATGAAAATATGTTAAAGCATATTTATGCAATATTTACCGGTATATTTTCATGTCAGGTATGTGCATATTACAGTATGCGATCAGGTATGCACATATTACAAACCAACATGTTAAAGAACATTGGAATAGGAAATATTCATATGTTCATGTCAGGTTAGTGCTAATGAGAATTTGTGATAGTGTTTGCGTTAGAGTGGGGTGTATTTTCCACTTTTTTTCTCCATTGACTTGTATGGGCGACTACATGAACGCGCACGCGGTATTGTAAGGTTTGATTTTTGCCCTAGTCAGGTTAACACTAGCGCGAAATATATTTTTGTGGAACTTGTAATACCAGTGCAACCCAACTAGCGCAAAAATCTTAATTCTGGCCCTAAAGTTTTAATTTAACTTTCTTCTCATGCAGTTAATGGGCTAGATTACAAGTGGACCGATATTTTGCTTTTTCGCTATAGTGAAAACTCCGCTAGGATTTTCATTTTTGCTCTAGCCAGGTTGTGCTGGTTTGACAAGTTAAAAGTAAACTGTTTTTTTCTCCAGCAGTAACCCAAATTGTGCTTAAAGTCAAAAATTCGAAAATCGCAATAGTGTTTTTGCATTCTCCCATAGAAGTAAACAGAGAAACAATAAAAACACCATGACATATTCTCATTAGCGCTAACCAGACATGTAGTTATAAATATTTCATTTTCCAATGTTCTTTAACATGTTTGTTTGTAATATGTGTATACCCGATCGCATACTGTAATATGCGCAAAAATGATCATATACTGTAATATGGGCATACCCAACATGAAAGTATGAAAAATATATATGCATATATATATTTTTTTTTTATATGTGCATATATATGTCTGTAAATACATATATACACATATAAATACATTTTTTATACATATATAGACATATAGACATTATATATATATATATATATATATATATATATATATATATATATATATATATATATATATATATATATATATATATATATATATATATATATATATATATACATGTATATCAATGTTAAAACCCAAGATCTCATATCTTTGAGCACATTTTTAGTGCACTATTTTTGGGGAATAATTCTTATTAGACAGTGTTTTTATGAGTGTAACTATACTTTGTAATGTATTTTTGATGTGTTTTGTGACCATTTTTAGTTTTGGAACACAGATTACCAGAGTTCTGAGATTGCGGTAAGAATTGTAGCGTAAATCGTGATTGCTTGCGGAAACACATATTTGCGCCTCACTTGTAATTGAGCCCAACATGTTTGTGTTTTTATTTGCATAATAACGTTGTTTTTGTTTAACGTCTCTTAAATGAGACAACATAACAGAGAGTGGTTCTTTGGGGATTATCTACTTCACCATCCTCGTGGTATATGACTGACTAAGGGACACAAATAGGTATAAATAGGAAAGCTTGTTTACAATTTAGGGGGAAGTGGGAGATGAAGATATCAAGTTTTTATGCAAACTTAGACACATGTTGGAAGTTTATATTTGATGGGGGTAACAGAGGTCATAGGAAATATAAACATGTCTAATGAATTTTCTGCAGACAATAAAAAATGCTACAGCTTATGAAAATGTTGATATAAGCAGAAGTATAACTGCATATTTAGTTCCTGGAGGTACAATCATTTAGAGCATTCTACTGTAGATTAAAACACTCTAGAATGCTAAAGCTGTTTACTGATTCAACAATAATTCTTTTTAAAAAATACATCAAAATTTAATAGAGATTTTCTGTAGAAATCATCTGTTGTTTTAAAAGATTACGATTTTTTAGGTCTGTTACCAGTTTGTATCAAGCCTTGGGGAAGTCTAACATACATACACCATGTTCTTCGTGCTGCCCCTAATGAAAATAAGTAATGTGTCAATATCTTTATCATCAGATCAAGAATATTTGAATTCATGGAAGATTAAACAGTATTTCTGAAGATCATTTAAAAACATTTTTTTTATCTGATATGCCAATTTAATTTAGTATCCCACTGTTTATTGTCCCTAGGCAGTTCTAGGGGATATTTGGTTTTTGTTGTTATTAAAGGGGTTTTGTACAAAATATAATAATTAATAAAGGATTATGTCTCTCAGGAGATAATATTTTTTTCTGTTCATTTGTGATGATACAACTGCTGGTATGGGAACAAATTTATATATATAGGTGGCGGATTGAAATTATCCCGATCCGATCGGGATGACTGACAGCCCATGCTAGCAGCCGATTCGCCACCAGTGAGCAGGAGGCGGCATTGCACAACATTTCGCTACAGCAAATCATGTCCGCTTGACTATTAAAGGGACATAAAAAAAGTTGAGATCTGTGCATAGCCTAAAAGGGCTAATTAATTAAAAATAGTTTGCATAAAAAATTTAAAAAAAAATTGCTGGCAAGTATTTTAAAATAATTTTTTAAAAATAAGCAAAATGAATTACATAGCTAAGCTGCCAACTCCACCCCCCCCCCTTATCACTGTTTAGACACAGGCATTGTATTTCAACTGAGTTCACAGCTTCCAGGCATGCTCCAGCAGATAATCCCTATGCATTTTTGAATTCTACCAAAAGAACAATAGATATAGATACAGCCATAGAAGGAAATGTGTGGGGGGAGTTAGAGTTTAAAAATTCAGAAACTAAAAAGAAAGGGTTAATGGTGAGGCACTGCAGTATAAATTTGCAGGTAAAGTAATTAAAGTACATATTATATTTTGTCTCTATCCCAACTTGTTTTATGTACTTTAAATAAATCTACCCCATACACTCTAATCCAATAGCAACACTCACAATTCATAATTAAACTTTCATGATTCAGATAGAGCATGCCATTTGAAACAAATTTCCAATTTCTAATTAACAAAATGTGTACAATTTTTTTATATATATATATACTTTTTGAGTCACCAGATACTACTAAGCATGTGCAAGAATTTACAGAATATACGTATCTGCATTTGTGATTGGCTGATGGCTGTCACATGATACAGTACAAGTGGAAATAGACATAACTTTAAAAAAGTTTGAGAGAAAAATCTACTACTCATTTGAAGTTCAGACATAGGGGTAGATTTATCATAGTGCGAGCAGACATGATACGATGTAGCGTATTTTGTCCACTGCACATTGATAAATGCCGACAGCATATGCTGTTGGCATTTATCATTGCACCAGCAGTTCTTGTGAACTGCTGGTGCAATGCCGCCCCCTGCAGATTCACGGCTAATCGGCCGCTAGCAGGGGTATCAATCAACCAGATCGTATAGGATCGGGTTGATTTCTGTCCGTGGCCTCAGAGCAGGCAGACAAGTTATAGAGTAGCGGTCTTTAGACTGCTGTTTCATAACTTCTGTTTCCGAGCATGAAGGCTTGCACGGAAACAGGGGCATCAAGCTCCATACGGAGCTTGATAAATCGGCCCCTAAGTGCTATGGCATTGTTTTTTTATCATGTACTTGATGATAATGCAAATCCACTGTATTTACTGGTCTTTTAAGTCAAATATTTTGAGATATATATAAATAAATATTCAAATATATACCTTCAGAAACTTTTGAGGTACCTTGTGGTAAGTCAGAAAGTGTTGTCAGGGGTTTAACAGGTCCTTTTATTTGTTGAATTAATTAAGTAAAAAATGGCTCAGTAAATGTGTCATTAAATAAGTAGTGATTAGAAAACAGACTAGTACGTGTTACATACAGGAACAGTTTTAACTTAAAAGATAATAAAACAATGTGCCAATAAACAATGAATATGTCTGATTGTGATCACTCCAACTACAAAAACGGCTCATCAACAGCTGTTAACATGATAATTATCAAACTATATATTGTGATCAGTTATTGGGTATGAATTTATACTGCTCAGCATAGCAATGCTTCAATGTTTATTGCAGCCTCAATCCAAAGATTCTCAACCACATCCTCCACAATCCACTTCACAACATCCACTCTTGCCTACTATAAACTCTTTTTAATGTTTTATTTATTTGCTTTATTTATTTAGTTTTGCTTTACGTTAGATAATAAATATAGCTGATAGTTATCTTTGTGTCTCTGAAACTAACTGTGGTGTAGTTACTTGGGATGGGCACATTTTTCTAAAAAAATGAAATTTAAAATGAATTTTTATACATTCGTTCATTCGAATTTCGAATATTTATATAACATTCTAACATTCTATTTTTGAATATTCATTTTCAAATTTTTCAATAACATTCAAAAATATTAGTTTGAATAATAGAAAGTTTAGCTATGTATTTTATATCACATTCAATTTTGAAATGTAATATTCGACTTCTAAATAGTATTTCAAGTCTACAACTGTGTTTTATAAATGTAATATTCAAATTTGAATGCTACATTCGAATTCAAATGTAAAATTCAAATTTGAAATAGTATATCTAGTCTAATACTGTGTTTTATAAATGTAATAATAACATCTGAATTCAAAATAGTATTTTAGTCTACAACAGTGTTTTATAAATGTAATATTCAAATTTGAATGTGACATTCAAATTTGAATGTGACATTCAAATTTGAATGTCATATTCAAATTTGAATCTGACATTCTAATTTGAATCTGACATTCAAATTCAAAACTATCTTTTGAATTCGAAAGTGACATTCAAAAACTGTAAATAATATTCGATAATAGAATTTTTAAGAACATTTGTTCTTGTCAACATTCGATTATTTAAAACAAATTTCTACAATAAAATTTGTTCTAACATTCGAATTCGAATATAAACACATTAGCCCATCCCTAATAGTTACTTCTAGGTCATTAAAGAGAGTTATTAAATAGGGATATTAAAGAATCCTCTGATTTATATCACTTTATATAAATAAACCATTTATATTTATTTTAATTGGTTTTTATTTCTACATATTGATGAGAATGATTAATGTATACATGTTCATATTTTATTTTATTCTTGTGTTTGTACTGTAAAGTTTTCTATATTTCTTAGTGTGTCATTTACTGGCGTGTAATTTGTTTGACATATGTAATTTGGAAATGTAAAAGGATATGTAATTTAATTTGTATTCTAAAATTGAACATCATTCCACAAAAATGCTCATGGCAAACCACTCTTTTGTGTAGTGGAAAAAAAGAACATTTGTACTTAAACAATGTTTAATCAAATTCTTAAGTGAATTAGTTAAAAGTTAAAAAAAAAAAAGGTCTGCGAGAAGCTTCTATTTATTTGTTAAATAGTAAATCAATAATTTCTTGCTCGTAGGTTAAGAGGGAGCTTTTCTATAAAAAAAATAAAAAAAATAGAAAACACTTGGTTTCACTTCAAAGTATTCTTCCAAAAATTAAAAACATTATGGGCTCGTTTTTTTAGTTGAAATATTTTTTATTGGTGATTCACAACAAGTATATTACAGCATCACAATGTGCATCAGTTCAGTAATATATGGTTCTATTCATTTGGATATAAAGTTATATTCTGCACACTGTACAATGTTCTTTTTTTTTCCAATAGTTAACAATTTTAAATCCCCCCCAACACTTGATTCTCTCCCCCCTCTCCCTTCCCCCCCCTATTAACAAAAGACCATTTAACTTGGTCAAACGTTTAACTGTGAACCTTTCCCATCGAGCAGTGCCTCAATTTTTAGAGATCTTTGTATAGAATTTCTCTATGCTTATCTAGATTTCTATAGTTTTAGAGCAGGCAATCCCATCTATTCATGTCTACTCAGGATCCAATGGATCCAGATATTTTGGAAGCTTTCTGAGTTACCTTGCAACCATGCAGCCGACTCAGACATAATGTAGATATTTTCAATTTTGTCAAGTATTTCGCACCATTTCGGCGCTCCCACCTTCCACTTCCTAGCTATGCATAATCTGGTGGCTGTACATACTATATTAACCCATTTATTAGTGGCCGAATTTAGAGAGTCTAAAGGAATGTGAAGTAGGGCCTTTGCAGCTGAGAGTGTCAATGAGTCATCTAATAAATTTTTAATCAGCTGTGTTAGTTTATCCCATATAGGCCGTATCACCGGGCATTCCCACCACATGTGTAAGTAAGTACCTAACCCTGAACAGCCTTGATAACATAATCTGTTATTCTGTGGGGTAAAATGTGATGTCTTTAGCGGTGTAAGGTACCATCGATATGCTGTTTTGATCGCATTCTCAATAAGGTCAGCTCCTACTAGGCTTTTGCCTAGTGATAAGAATATTTGTCTCCATTCTTCTTCATTATATGTTATATCTAGATCTTGCTCCCATCTATTGTGTAGCCTATGCTTTGTTACGTTTTTTGCCTCTTGGATAGCTAGGTACAATCTTGTAATCATTTTTTTGTTTCTACCTGGTGTCAATATACGTTGCTCTAAGGTAGTGTTTGGGGAGGGGGAAACACCCTGTCTGTATTTATGTATCGCATGTGAAATTTGGTGGTACAGAAACCAATGCAATGTGTTGGGGCTAATTTTATCTCTTAGTTGTGTGTACGTCAGCAATTTCCCTTTATCCATGAAGTCCGCCACCTGGTATAGACCCTTGTTTTCCCATTTAGTGATCTGTTGTTGAAATTCTAGTGGGATTAACATCCCCAATGGTAATATAGTTGTACGTGGTGGGATTAGTTTCCATGTGTTAGTCATTAACCTCCATATTATTTTAGAGTTTTCTGTAGTTTTAAGTTTAGCTAATGGTTGAAGTTTAGTGGTAGTCGGAGTCCATAGAATATCCCCTGGATTGTTTAGACCCCCAATATCCGCCTCAACATTGGGCCACGTCATTTTCCGACAGTCTTTACCTAATAATGCGATTTGCGCCAGTCTGGCAGTTTGGTAATAATCTAGTAAATTAGGGACACCTATTCCCCCTAGTTGTTTATGTAATTTTAATAGGTGAGCGGGTATTCTAGTCGTTTTGTGTCCACAAATGAATTTGAGAAACTCAGTTTGCAAGTCCTCTAAGTCCTTTAGTGGGATCTTAATAGGGAGGGCTCGAAACAGATACAACAGTTTTGGCAAAATATTCATCTTTATTGCTGCTTGTCTCCCCAACCAAGAAAAACCACCCTTTTTCCATTTATTTAAATCTGCTTTTATAGTTTTGAAGATCGGAGCATAATTTGCTTTATATAAAGTGTCCAGCGTGTCAGTGATATTGATTCCCAAATATTTGAGGGAATGGTTGGCCCACTTAAAATCAAAATTAGTTTCTATCAATTTCTGTGTATGGTCTGGTAACGATAGGGGAAGTGCCTCGCATTTATCAGAATTTATTTTGAAACCAGAAATCTTGGAGAAGTCGCTTAATATCTGATAGAGATTGGGTAGGGATATCATGGGTTTAGTAAGCGACAGCAAGATGTCATCTGCAAATAAAGTTAATTTATACTCCCCTTTATTTAACCTGACCCCAAAAATGTCCTTGGAATTCTGCATGCACGCTGCTAAAGGTTCCACGCACATAGCGAATAAAAGTGGCGATAGTGGGCATCCCTGTCTCGTTCCGTTCAGAATTTGAATAGGTCTAGATTGATATCCCGCCGCTCTAATTGTTGCAATTGGGTTAGAGTAGATATTTTAAACCGCTTCTATAAATTTGTTACCAAAACCTAAATGTTCCAAGACCGCCACCATATAAATCCAATCCACTCTGTTGAACGCCTTCTCCGCGTCCAGAGATAGGAGCAGAGAAGGCGTTCCCGCGTCCTTCAAATATTCGACCAAGGCTACTGTACGTCAAACATTATCCGGTGCTTCTCGATCTTTAATAAAGCCCACCTGGTCGGGATGGATTAATGAGGGTAAAAGATGTTTAAGCCTGTTTGCTAGAATGTTGGTGAAGATCTTTACATCCTGGTTAATCAATGAGATTGGTCTATAATTTTGTGTTATTTTGGGGTTCTTCCCCAGTTTGGGGATTACAATGATTTTAGCCTGAAGTAGCTCAGAGGGGATTGGAGTACCATTCAGAATATCATTACAAAATTTGTGAAGATGTGTAACTAAATCTGTTTTAAGTAATTTATAGTAGTCTCCAGAAAACTCATCGGGGCCAGCTGCTTTACCTATTTTGAGTTCTTTGATAGCGGGTGCTATTTCTACCATAGTGATCTCTGCATCTAAGGTTTTTGTGTCTTGTTCGTCCAGTCTAGGTAGATGTGTTTGTCTAATTTGTGTTGTCTGAGGTGAGTGCAAGACTTTCTTCCCATCATACAGGGACTCATAGTATTGGGCAAAACATTCCACAATTTCCTGCGGGTGGGATGTCAATGTACCATCTGGCTTTTGTAGCTGTGCAATCGTCAAGGATTTAGTTTTCTCTCTTAATCTGTTAGCTAGGTATCTATCTGGTTTGTTTGCATGAAGGAAGTAGTATGATTTTAATCTGCTAATGGCTCTCATGGAATTGTCCGTTAAAATCTTAGTAAGCTCTTTTTTTTTTATTAGTCAGAGTGGTTAAGGTCAAGTGGGATAGAGTGATTCGGTGTGACTTTTCTAATTCCTCAATTTCTTGTTGTAACGTAGTAATCACTGACCTGATTCTTTTCATAAACATATTTTTTTCCTTTATAAGCAACCCTCTAATGTAGGGTTTGTGGGCAGCCCATACCATTACTGGTTTGATTGAGGGGTTAACATTTAATCTCCAATATTCTCTGAGACTATTTAGAATTCTATTGTGGATGTCTGGTTGTTTCAGAAGTGTAGGGTCGTATGTCCATGATTTCTGTCTGTTTGCGTCAATGAGTCCCTTCAACTGTATCTGTATTATTGAATGATCCGACCAAGCTGAAGCGTGGATGGATGAGGAGATCAGGTTAGGTATCATTATCTGACTAATATATATGTAATCGAGTTTAGTATAGATTTTATGAGCTGGTGAGTAATATGTATGGTCATTTGTCTGGCCATATAGTGTAGTCCAGGAGTCAATTACATTGTGTGATTCTAGTGTCTCCCTGATTTAGTGAGTTTTAGTGATAGTTTAGTGAGTTTTAGTGATAGAGTTGAGCCTACATTGTTTGTTCGTCAGTTTGGTGTTTTTGGTTTCCCGCAGTATCTTTAAATTCACATTAAAATCTCCTGCCATTATCATTAGGGTCCGCGACCATTGAGTTAATAAGTGTGAGAGTTTAGTGAAAAAGGTATGTTGTTGCTCATTAGGTGCGTAAATGTTGCAGAGTGTAATTTGCGTGCCCTGAATGTTACCTCTCAATATGAGGTATCTACCCTCTTTGTCTCTTATCACCTCTTCTTTTGTGAATGGCAGGGAGTTATGCAAGAGAATTGACACACCTCTCTTTTTTGTATCAGTTGTGGAGTGGTAGTGTTGCATATAGTGTTTGCTCCAATATGCAAAGATTTGATTGTGGATAAAATGAGTTTCCTGTAGAAAGATAATTTTAGCGTTCATATTACTATACTGGGTGATTGCTATTTTCCTCTTTACATCTGTGTTTAGACCCCTTACATTATGTGAGATTATCTGTAATTTAGAGTCCATTAACAAGCGTCCTCTCCCTCCCCCCTCGTACCTGGTTAACACATGGGCTCGTTTTTTTAGTTGGCAAGTGGACACGGTTCGCTCCTGGGAACCTGTCTGCCTCATATAGCTTGTGCAACGCCGCACCCTGCTCTTGTGTAGTCAATCGCTTGCAAACAGGGGCTGTCAATCATCCTGATCAGATCAGGATGTTTTAACTCTGCCACACTTAAGGGGTATATTTATTAAGCTGCAAATGCAAAAAAAAACCCTGCTCCTTAACTCATCCGCCACCTCTGAGGTGGCGGACAGCAATCATCCCGATCAGATACGATAGGGATGATTGACATCCCCTGCTAGTGGACGATTGGCCGCAAATGTGCAGGGGGTAGTATTGCATAAGCATTTCACCGAAAATGCTTGTGCAATGTTAAATGCTGACAGGATATGCTACAGTGGCTCATATCCGCCCGACAGTTAATAAATCTACCCCTAAGTATCTATTGTCTTAAGACTGCAGCTACTCAACTAGCGTTTCAGGCCTGTTCATGCCAGCCTAAAATGCTGAGGCCCCAAAACTGTATATTTGCACGCAAGCAATATAAGGTTTTTGCGTTCATTTTCCCGCAAGTTAAATTGCACATGAATTACAAGTTGAAAGTAAATGCAAATGCGTGAGCGCAATCGTGATTTTTGCAACTGTTAAGTGTTTAGCAAAACTAAAAAGTATATATATTTTTTTGATTTTATTTTTTTGATTTTTTTACTGTTGGGCAAAAAAGTTATAAAGGCTCAAAGATCTCAGGTGTTATGTAGACATACATATATCTAAAAATGTATATGGTGTATATATATATATATGTCTATATATGTGTACTTATGTATTTATGTACTTTTAAATGTGTATGTCGGGTTAGCGCACTTGAAAATATGCTTTCAGGTTAGCACGAGAGTGTAAATGTAGACCCCAATTAGCAAGTGCTACCCAGGTACTGAACCAAAAATGGACCGGCTCCTATGCTTACATTCCTGTTTTTTTTTCAAATGAAGATAGCGAGAGAGGGAAGAACAATTTATAATAGGAGTAAATTAGAAAGTTGCTTAAAATTGCATGCTCTATCTGAATCATGAAATAAAAAATTTGGGTTTAGTGTCCCTTAAAGAAAAGAAAATGAAGCAAAAACTTTTTAAGATCTCATAGGATGTGAAGTTAAGGGATATCAGTTTGTCAGACAATTAAGATTTTTATAATGCACATATATATTGTACAAGACAATAAGTACAAAGTAAGTTATGATTTAGATCACTATGTTCTCCTTTATCATAGTTTTGAGTGCCATGAGTTTTGAGGCAAGACTATAAAATAAAACGTTTTTCCTTTTACATTTTGTTCCATTAGTTAGAACCAGAAAAATGCACAACCTGACTGCTGTTCAATGTATCCTAGCTTATGCATACACACACAAACACACACACAGACACACACAGATACACACACAAACACACACACACAAACACACACACACACACACACAAACAGACACACACACACAGACACACACACAAACAGACACACACACACACACAGACACACACAAACAGACACACACACACACACACACCAACACACACACACACACACACACACACAGACACACACCAACACACACACACAAACAGACACACACACACAGACACACACACACACACAAACAGACACACACACACACACACACCAACACACACACACACAGACACACACACACACACACACACAAACACACACACAGACACACACACAGCAGGGCAATACATACCTAAAAGAACTATGTTTTATGTTTTCACATATTATCTACATTATTATACACTATACTGTTAGTAAATACATCATATAGCTATGTTACACATTCAAAATATCCATCCAGTACATGTCTTTTTTAGTGGTGTGTTGTTAGATTTGGAAGGTTGTCGTGATATAGTGATATAAATAGTAATATTTAAAGCTTGCTTTGACCCTTAAAATTACATTTTTGTAATTTATGCATAGTACATACAAGCATTTAGGCACTTCATTGCAAAAGGTCTGCATACAAAGTACATTTTTGCAAAGCATTTCAACTGTAATTTCCATTGTTTTTGGAATCTAGAGATAAACCATTTGAAAAACTTTTGATTATGTTTATCTTATCGTCTTTGCTGTGGACATCTAAAGGCAAATATGAACAAGTTTCTGCTTTGATCAAACAGTGTAGCATGACACAGGGTCAGTGATATGAAGCTCTTTCTGATACAGCTATTTTCAAAGTTAAATTACATTGATTTATGCAAAATTTATTTTTGAGTTTAAAGCTCATTTTAAGGTTGCACTGCACAACTTTTTGTCGCCTACATGGTGAAAAAAAAAACAATAGCCAATCAATATCACCAGTTCACACTTTATTTTACTGTGATCTTGTGAGATTTCATCTTGCAAAATATCATAATTCACTCCCTTAAACTAATGAGGAAAGATGACTCTGCCTGCACAAGCATGCTCACTTGATAGTCCTAGGACTAGCACCCTGATTGGATGCTTAACGTCTCTATACAATGGGGTGCTGCTACTGAGGAAATTGTGAGGTATACTATATTTATTTTCACAAAGAGATGCTTATGTGATATTTTAAGTCCATTTTTTTATGGATATATTTAATCACTTTCCAGTAATTTAGCATTTGGTTAACATGAAAGTCAGCAATACTTCTGTTTATCTGTTTATTCATATTGTCTTCCAATTATCAAGGTAATACAGTTTCCCTGTGATACACATTATATTCTTTACTATATGTAAATATATACTAGTTTAGCTGTTATTGGCACATTGCACCTGATTTGTAATCCTTGAAGAAACAATGTAATTCTAAACTGATGTATATCCCCATTCACTACACAGGCAATTGAGATTTGAAGAGGGTAAACCTGTACTTAAGTGCGGTTATTACATTAAAGAGCACTGGAGTATTGTATTGCCTTTGCGTCACATCCATAACGCATCATGAAATTACGTCCACAATCACATGGAAAAAAAAATAGTTTTTGAGTAAAAAAAAGTATGATAGTATGTTTATTCATCTATGTGATATTTTAACAGAGCCAAGAATTGAGGGATCTTGAGGGAATGAACATATTTTAATTTTATGCTTTATAAGCTATTTAATAAAGTAGTAATATGTCAAGTTTTTTAGTGTCCCAATTTATTCAATTTATATTATAGGGCGTGTAGTCTATATAATACTAATATTGTTCCTGTACTTTTCATATCTGAGAGTATAAAAAGCACAATTATCACTCATTTTATTTGTTCAATATTCAAAACATTTGTAAATATGGCATTAGCCTTGATTTAGTGGCTAATATTGTTTGTAGACTTACAATAGGTTATATGTATCTAGATATTTAACAGTTATTTTCCAGCAACAAAATTATGCTCTGCAAGTACTTGTATATCCCATGCTTCTTGACAATGAAATGACATTATAATTTCTACCTTCATATCATTTGGAACTGTTCATGTCAATTGTCTCTTAAACAATTCTTTTAAATAGATATGGTACATCCAGCTTTTCAAAGTTGCATTTAAAAAGGATAATGATTTTTTTTTTTTACACTTTCTTTAGCACTGACAATATTATAAAAATACTTTTAACAAGTGAACAAATATAGGTTTTCAAAGCCTTCTGATTTTTCTTTAAAAAGTCTGCATCCAGTTACAAGGAACAGAACCAACTTTCTATTTCTGTTAAAACTTTTGCATATCCAGCACATTTTGAGGATAACGGATATAACCCTTTCGGTTCCCTAACCTTACTATTTGAGGATAACGGATATAAATCAGCCCCAGGAATCCAGTATTGTTAAATGAACAAATGCATAATAAAAAAATATCATGTAATACACTTTCCGTAAACAGTAGATTTAGTTTTCTCTTGTAAGGTGTATCCAGTCCACGGATCATCCATTACTTGTGGGATATTCTCATTCCCAACAGGAAGTTGCAAGAGGACACCCACAGCAGAGCTGTAATATAGCTCCTCCCCTAACTGTCATAGCCAGTCATTCTCTTGCAACTCTCAACAAGCTAGGATGTTGTAGTAGAGAGTGGTTAAATATAGTTAGTTTATTTTCTTCAATCAAAAGTTTGTTATTTTTAAATAGTACCGGAGTTGTGCTATTTTATCTCAGGCAGTAAATAGAAGAAGAATCTGCCTGAGGTTTCTATGATCTTAGCAGGTTGTAACTAAGATCCATTGCTATTCTCACATATGTCTGAGGGGATTACACAGATGAGGTAACTTCAGCGAGAGAATGGCGTGCAGTTTATTCTGCTATCAGGTATGTGCAGTTATAATTTTTTCTAGAGATGGAAAACACTAGAAAATGCTGCTGATACCGGATTAATGTAAGTTAAGCCTGAATACAGTGATTTAATAACGACTGGTATCATGCTTACTCCCAGGGGTAATACCCTTATGATATTGCAATATAAACGTTTGCTGGCATGTTTAATCGTTTTTATATATGCATTGGTGATAAAACTTTATTGGGGCCTAGTTTTTTTCCACATGGCTGGCTTAAATTTTGACTAGAAACAGTTTTACTGAGGCTTTCCACTGTTATAGTATAAAAGTTACAGTTGGTGCAGTTAAAATTACAAACTGTGACATCCAGCTTCCCTCAGGAGTCCCCTGTATGCTATAGGACATCTCTAAAGGGCTCAAAGGCTTTCCAAAGTCATTTATTGGGGAAGGTAGGACCACAGCTTGCTGTGGCAGTTGGTTGTGACTGTTAAAAAAAAAAAAAAAAAAAAAAAAAAAAGTCTATTTCGTTTTTTTGATCCGTTTTTTTAACTAAGGGGTTAATCATCCATTTGCAAGTGGATGCAATGCTCTGCTAGCCTATTACATACACTGTAAAAATTTTGTTTGATTTACTGCATTTTTTCACTGTTTTCAAATTCTGACAAAAATTGTTTCTCTTAAAGGCACAGTACCGTTTTTTATATTTGCTTGTTAACTTGATTTAAAGTGTTTTCCAAGCTTGCTAGTCTCATTACTAGTCTGTATAAACATGTCTGACATAGAAGAAACTCCTTGTTCATTATGTTTAAAAGCCATGGTGGAACCCCCTCTTAGAATGTGTACCAAATGTACTGATTTCATTTTATGCAATAAAGATCATATTCTGTTTTTAAAAAAATTATCACCAGAGGAATCTGACGAGGGGAAAGTTATGCCGACTAACTCTCCCCACGTGTCAGACCCTTTGACTCCCGCCCAAGGGACTCACGCTCAAATGGCGCCAAGTACATCTAGGGCGCCCATAGCGTTTACTTTACAAGACATGGCGGCAGTCATGGATAATACACTGTCAGCGGTATTAGCCAGACTACCTGAACTTAGAGGTTAGCGAGATAGCTCTGGGGTGAGACAAAATGCAGAGCATACTGACGCTTTAAGAACCATGTCTGATACTGCCTCACAATATGCAGAAGCTGAGGAAGGAGAGCTTCAGTCAGTGGGTGATGTTAATGACTCAGGAAAGATACCTGATTCTAATATTTCTACATTTAAATTTAAGCTTGAACACCTCCGCGTGTTACTTAGGGAGGTTTTAGCTGCTCTGAATGACTGTGATACCATTGCAGTGCCAGAGAAATTTTGTAGACTGGATAAATGCTTTGCAGTGCCGGTGTGTACTGATGTTTTTCCAATACCTAAAAGGTTTACAGAAATTATTAATAAGGAATGGGATTGACCAGGTGTGCCGTTCTCTTCCCCTCCTATTTTTAGAAAAATGTTTTCCAATAGACGCCACCACACGGGACTTATGGCAGACAGTCCAAAAGGTGGAGGGAGCAGTTTCTACTCTAGCAAAGCGTACTACTATCCCTGTCGAGGACAGTTGTGCTTTTTTATAGCCAATGGATAAAAAATTAGAAGGTTACCTTAAGAAAATATTTATTCAACAAGGTTTTATCCTACAGCCCATTGCATGCATTGCCCCTGTCACTGCTGCTGCGGCGTACTGGTTTGAGTCTCTGGAAGAGGCTTTACAGGTAGAGACTCCATTGGATGACATACTTGGCAAACTCAGAGCACTTAAGCTAGCCAATTATTTTATTTCTGATGCCATTGTTCATTTGAATAAACTTACGGCTAAGAATTCTGGTTTTGCTATACAGGCGCGCAGAGCGCTATGGCTTAAATCATGGTCAGCTGACGTGACTTTAAAATCTAAGCTACTTAACATTCCCTTCAAGGGGCAGACCCTATTCGGGCCTGGTTTGAAGGAGATTATTGCTGATATCACGGGAGGAAAAGGTTGTGCCCTTCCTCAGGACAGGTCCAAATCTAGGGCCAAACAGTCTAATTTTCGTGCCTTTTGAAACTTCAAGGCAGGTGCGGCATCAACTTCCTCTAATAATAAACAAGAGGGAACTTTAGCTCAATCCAAGACGGTCTAGAGACCAAACCGGACATGAAAAAAAGGTAAGCAGGTCAAAAAGCCTGCTGCTGCCTCTAAGACAGCATGAAGGAACGACCCCATATTCGGTAACGGATCTAGTAGGGGGCAGACTTTCACTCTTCGCCGGCGTGGGCAAGAGATGTTCAGGATCCCTGGGCGTCGGAAATTATATCCCAGGGATATCTTCTGGACTTCAAAGCTTCCCCCCCAAAAGGGAGATTTCACCTTTCACAATTATCTGCAAACCAGATAAAGAGTGAGGCATTCTTACACTGTGTACAAGACCTCCTAGTTATGGGAGTGATCCATCCAGTTCCAAAGGAGGAACAGGAACAGGGTTTTTACTCAAATCTGTTTGTGGTTCCCAAAAAAGAGGGAACCTTCAGACCGATTTTGGATCTAAAGATCTTAAACAAATTCCTCAAAGTTCTGTCGTTCAAGATGGAAACTATTCGTACCATCCTACCACTGATCCAGGAGGGTCAATATATGACTACAGTGGATCTAAAGGATGCTTATCTTCACATTCCGATACACAAAGATCATCATTGGTTTCTCAGGTTTGCCTTTCAAGACAGGCATTACCAGTTGTAGCTCTTCCCTTTGGATTAGCTACAGCCCCAAGAATCTTTACAAATGTTCTAGGGTCGCTTTTGGAAGTCCTAACGCCGCGGGGCATAGCAGTAGCCCCTTATTTAGACGACATCCTGATACAGGCGTCAAGCTTCCAAATTGCCAAGTCTCATACGGACGTAGTACTGGCATTTCTGAGGTCGCATGGGTGGAAAGTGAACGAGGAAAAGTGTTCTCTATCCCCACTCACAAGAGTTTCCTTTCTAGGGACTCTGATAGATTCTGTAGAAATGAAAATTTACCTTGACGGAGTCCAGGTTATCAAAGCTTCTAAATTCCTGTCGGGTTCTTCATTCCATTCCGCGCCCTTTGGTGGCTCAGTGTATGGAAGTAATCGGCTTAATGGTAGCGGCAATGGACATACTGCCGTTTGCACGCTTACATCTCAGACCTCTGCAACTATGCAGGCTCAGTCAGTGGAGCGGGGATTACACAGATTTGGCCCCTCAACTGAATCTGGACCAAGAGACCAGGGATCCTCTTCCCTGGTGGCTATCTCGGGTCCATTTGTCCAAAGGTATGACCTTCGCAGGCCAGATTGGACTATTGTAACAACAAATGCCAGCCCTCTAGGTTGGGGTGCAGTCTGGAACTCCCTGAAGGCTCAGGGATCGTGGACTCAGGAGGAGTCTCTCCTTCCAATAAATATTCTGGAACTAAGAGCGATATTCAAGGCTCTTCAGGTTTGGCCTCAGTTAGCAACTCTGAGGTACATCAGATTTCAGTCGGTCAACATCACGACTGTAGCTTACATCAACCATCGAGGGGGAACAAGAAGTTCCCTAGAGATGTTAGAAGTTTCAAAAATAATTCACTGGGCAGAGATTCACTCTTGCCACCTATCAGCTATCCATATCCCAGGTGTAGAGCACTGGGAGGCGGATTTTCTAAGTCGTCAGACTTTTCATCCAGGAGAGTGGGAACTCCATCCGGAGGTATTTGCACAACTGATTCTCCGTTGGGGCAAACCAGAACTGGATCTCATGGCATCTCGCCAGAACGCCAAGCTTCCGTGTTACGGATCCAGGTCCAGGGATCCCAAGGCGACACTGATAGATACTCTAGCAGTGCCCTGGTCTTTTAACCTGGCTTATGTGTTTCCACCGTTTCCTCTGCTCCCTCGACTGATTGCCAAGATCAAGCAGGAGAGAGCATCTGTGATTCTGATAGCACCTGCGTGGCCACGCAGGACCTGGTATGCAGATCTAGTGGACATGTTATCCTTTCCACCATGGTCTCTGCTTCTGAGACAGGACCTTCTACTTCAGGGTCCTTTCAACCATCCAAATCTAATTTCTCTGAGGCTGACTGCCTGGAGATTGAATGCTTGATTTTATCAAAGTGTGGCTTCTCCGAGTCAGTTATTGATACCTTAATACAGGCACGAAAGCCTGTCACCAGGAAAATTTACCATAAGGTATGGCGTAGATATCTTTATTGGTGCGAATCCAAGGGTTACTCATGGAGTAAGGTCAGGATTCTTAGGATTTTATCTTTTCTCCAAGAAGGTTTGGAAAAAGGATTGTCAGATAGTTTCTTAAAGGGACAGATTTTTGCTCTGTCTATTCTTTTGCACTAGCGTCTGGCAGATGTTCCAGACGTTCAGGCATTTTGTCAGGCTTTAGTTTGAATCAAGCCTGTGTTTAAACCTGTTGCTCCACCATGGAGCTTAAACTTGGTTCTTAAGGTTCTTCAAGGAATTCCGTTTGAACCTCTTCATTCCATAGATATCAAACTTTTATCTTGGAAAGTTCTTTTTTTTTTTTTTTGGTAGCTATTTCCTCGGCTCGTAGAGTCTCTGAGCTATCTGCTTTACAATGTGATTTTCCTTATCTGATTTTTCATACGGATAAGGTAGTCCTGCGTACCAAACCTGGGTTCTTACCTAAGGTGGTATCTAACAAGAATATCAATCAAGAGATTGTGGTTCCATCCTTGTGTTACACAATCTGGACGTGGTCTGTGCTTTAAAGTTTTACTTACAAGCTACTAAAGATTTTCGTCAAACATCTGCTTTGTTTGTTGTCTACTCTGGACAGAGGAGAGGTCAAAAGGCTTTGGCAACCTCTTTTTCTTTTTGGCTAAGAAGCTTAATCCGCTTAGCCTATAAGACTGCTGGACAGCAGCCTCCTGAAAGGATTACAGCTCATTCCACTAGAGCTGTGGCTTCCACTTGGGCCTTTAAAAATGAGGCTTCTGTTGAACAGATTTGCAAGGCGGCGACTTGGTCTTCGCTTCATACTTTTTCAAAATTTTACAAATTTGATACTTTTGCTTCTTCGGAGGCTATATTTGGGAGAAAGGTTTTACAGGCAGTAGTTCCTTCCATTTAAGTTCCTGCCTTGTCCCTCCCTTCATCCGTGTACTTTAGCTTTGGTATTGGTATCCCACAAGCAATGGATGATCCGTGGACTGGATACACCTTACAAGAGAAAACACAATTTATGCTTACCTGATAAATTTATTTCTCTTGTGGTGTACCCAGTCCACGGCCCGCCCTGTCATTTTAAGGCAGGTAATTTTTAAATTTAAACTACAGTAACCACTACACCCTATGGTTCCTCCTTTCTCGGCTTGTTTTCGGTCGAATGACTGGCTATGACAGTTAGGGGAGGAGCTATATTACACCTCTGCTGTGGGTGTCCTCTTGCAACTTCCTGTTGGGAATGAGAATATCCCACAAGTAATGGATGATCCGTGGACTGGATAGACCACAAGAGAAATAAATTTATCAGGTAAGCATAAATTGTGTTTTTGTGACAAAGTTCAAGTTTGCTTTCTATTCCCTGTACCCTGTATCATGTGACAGCTGTCAGCCAATATTAGACTCATATACATATATAGGGCTAAGTAACAAGTGGAGAGATATTGAAATCCATATTACAAGTAACTGTTTAAATTATTTGCTATGGGTAGCATAGAGCAGTAATATGTGCTCATATTACAAGTTCAAAGTAAAAGTGATTGCGCAAACACATTCGCATTTTCCGCTCAAACTTTGACATGAAAGGTCACGTAAAGAGTTTTTCAAAAGGAAATAGTTGCACTAAGCCACACTATTAAGCCCTAAAACGCCACACCCCATATTGCACACTACCTCTTTTGACTATTAACCCCTAAACTGCCACACCCCTTGGAAACTACCACTTTACACTATTAACCCCTAAACCCCTATACCACACATCGTAAACTACCTCTTTACACCCGTAAACCTCCAATCTCACATTGCAAAGTCTTTACAACGCTATTAACAAGCCCCCCCAATGCAACCTAGCCCACTATATGATTAACCCCTAAACTGCCAGCCCCCCAATGCAAAATAACCCACTAACATCTAAGCCCCCTAACCTAGCACCCCCTAAGTTAACCCAAAATAGACTAACCCTACCTTTTTATTTTTTTATTTTTTTTTATTTTGCGGTTTTAGAATAGTTTAGAGTGCAAGCAAAAACAGTTTACTTTCAACTTGTAACACAAGGACCTGCTGCGGGAGAGTTAAATACTGCTCCACTTGTAATCTGGCCCTAAATATGTAAATTTGTAATGTATCAAAGAAGTATAAACGTTAATTATTAAATTAATCCAAATGATATGATATTATTAATTGCACACATGACATGAATTAATATTTTTGGTTAAGTGAGAAAAATGCATTCAAACATAATAGGTAGTCATCATCTAAGGTACACTAAACACTTAGGGGGGCATATTTATCAATGTGTGAGCGGACATGATACGAAGTAGTGTATCATGATACGAAGTAGTGTATCACTGCACCAGCAGTTCTTGTGAACTGCTGGTGCAATGTCGCCCCCTGTAGATTTGCGGCCAATCGGCCGCTAGCAGGGGGTGTCAATCAACCTGATAGTAATCAATCAGGTTGGCGGGCAAGTTATGGAGCAGAGGACTTTAGTAAACAAGGGGCATCAAGCTCCATACGGAGCTTGATAAATATGCCCCTAAGTGTGTTTTATTAAATGTTAAATATACTTTGTACTATCTTTGTATTATTTATTTTACTCCATTGTCCTGTAATTTAACTCTGATAATTACGTTTTTCCAGCCCTTGTGCATATTGAAGGCTTTGCATGTTTAATCCTATTACGTATCTATTCCTAATTGACCAAAGAGGAGTTTGCCAACCAAATGCTCCATCAACCAAGCTGACAATGCATTCAAACCATTTTCATACTCACGCAGTATATTAGCTTATTGCAAGTCAGCAGAAAATGATTGTAATTACAAGGTGTATACTGCCCCTTTCATATTGGATTTATAGTAATGTCTTACTATAGTTTTCATCACGTATTTTATAAATCCTAAAACTCCTTCTTGTAACATACTTAAAAATCATATCCTTCCCATCTTTCTTATTTTTTTTCGTGTGTATGTTTACTTAATTGGGAGTAAAAAATGCCAACGTAGAATGATCAACTTCATGAAATTTGATGGTTTTGTCATTTAAATTAATAATTGCCACTGTGTTTAAATAAAAAAAAAAACACCCATGGAATCTATGCAAATGACAGCCAGAAAACAAAATGGCGGTGCAAGGTCCTCCTGGCACGGCAGTGAAGATTGTTGTTTTCCATAAACTGTACAGGCATTTCCTATTTAACTCCTCTTTTCTTCCCCCTTTCTCAGTCCTTTTCTACCCCTGTCTGCTATCTTTCTAAGCTATATTTAACTTCACACAGTTACTATTTCCTCTTCATTTACCAAACCCTGCTGCTCTAAATAACTTGGTTGTTGAGGTTTCAGGTCATTTGGTCTGAGGCTGTAATGATCAGAAGTCAGTCTGTGAGATAGAGCACTGTATGAACCACTTCTGCCTGGGAAATACAAAGCTAATTGTCCCTTTAAAGTTTGTAGGTGAAACAATATCCAAGTGTGCTCTACAACCTCACTAAAACTGCAAACTGCGCTAAATTACCATTACCGTCTCTCTTGTTTTGACTCCTTTTGCAAAATGTTGACTTTCTCCTTCATGGTTCTTTCAATCACTAAATTATGTTAAGGTTAAAAGTTACATTTGCATCTGTTAAAATACTTCTCTTACATACTTTTTTCTTTTACTTTTACCGTCATGTTTAATGCTGCAATCTGTTGTTTTTAATTATGCTCATTTTAAATATATCCACATCTTATGTGCGTAATTCTACATGTTTATCCTAACAAAACTGCCTACTGTAGAAAAAATTTGCATCTGTGTGTACGGCAAACAACATTAATTGATGATTATTGAAGCTTAATCTCTCATATGCTGTTCCATCTAATAATAAGTCTCCATTTGTAGGTGATAAATCTAAATGTGCTTCCTTATAGCTCATCTACCTGCTTGAGGGACACATCCTGTAATGAATCAAACATATCTGTGCACCTGGATGATCCAGCACCTGGGAACATCTTGATTGCACCTGGCATATTAAAGTCCTATTACTACCCCCCACCGCCCTCAGATGATAAATTCACACTTTATGTTCACCTTGGAGGTTTTCTTAACTAAAAATGAATCTAAATGTCACCAGAGTTAGCCAGTTTGCCTGTAGGCTTTGCAATGTACCGTGCATTATGTAAGCTACAAGTCTGTTCAAAAAAACACTCTAACATTTCATATTTAACCCATATCCTGTTATAGTTATGCAGAGCTATGACCTTCATTTCGGTCATTTCACTTACAGTCATTACATGTGTAGGATCTAACATGATAGTTCATGGTTTTTACTCCTTCAACTGAGAATTATTTCCCTGTTATTGGTTTTAACTGTCATTTTTACTAGTATTTGCATCTTATTCTGACCTTTCTTGCATTAAATGCCCTTTCTATTTTCTCTTGATTTATTTGTCATTCACCTCATGTTTTTTTGGTCAGATAGATAGATGTTCCTTTATCATGGTGCCACCTTCTTCCTCTCTATTAGGTTAGTTAGCTGTCAATACAGCTTCTGAAAACTGATAATCTAACTGATCCGTGAAGTAAAAGATTAAGGTCATTTTTTTATATATTCAATTTGTTACTCCAAATTGAACTATTGTGTAAAAAAAACAAAAAAAAAAACCTAACACTAGTAAACTGGTTCTTAAAAAAAAAAAAAGGAAAATTGAAGACAACTCATCATTATTAAATACAAATTTGAACACACTGAATATTATGGCCGAGGGGAATATGACTATCACACAATATGGTATTACAAGTAAATGGTTAAAAACCAATACTAAAGAAAGTTTACCATGGTCAACATATTTTTAGCTTGCCCTATACTTTCAGTGGATAGTGTGACCTGGCTACACATTACTTTAATTACAACTTACGAGTTATGTGTTGCGTTCAACTGTCGACCTAAAGTAAAATTTTACAGCTCAAATAAAATGACATTAAAACACATTTAACACATATTTAAATAAAGTGCTACACTTACACTTATGCATATTTAAATGTAAATATACATATACATACACATATATACAGGTGTTTATGTACACACAGGGTTTGTGAGTCATAAAGGAGGAGCCGCAATCTCTGTTTTCAAACGGAGTGCATCGTTACAACCTCCAATTACCTCTGATGAAGAAGGCAATATTCAGAAGACCTTTGAAATGCATCAAGTGACATACTATCCTTTCATTTTATGCACTTTGCATCATTGTAGCTGAACTCTTTAACTAGCATTCTTGTATCTCTGTACACCAGAACTTTGAACTTATGCACACTTAACTAGGAACCTCTAGATATCTGAACCTGTATGGGATCTCCCAACTTGAGCTGTTACTTGCCATAATAATACCTCATTGTTTGTTGAGATTTCTAAATGTGAGCATATGATAAATTTGAGTGTATACAGTTTTAGTGTTGCACTATTATCTTGTTCTGATGTTTATTTCCCTTTTTCAACTTTTTTTTAAACAGTGGCTTGAATAAAAGTTTTGTAAAGAAATCAGTGAGTGCGCTTGGCAAAGTTGGATTGTTTTACTGCAGCACCCTAGGAGTTGTTGATTTGGAATAGTGAGTGCAAATCATCAATACTCTGATATATCTATATATCCATGTACATATGTATAAATATAAATTATAAGTATAAATGTTAGTGCGCTTGAGGCTTTCGCTCAAGCACTAACAATTTTGCTTTTAACTTCTAATTTGAGGGCAAGAATAAGAGCACTACTGATTTTTTTTAAATTGTTTTTTAGTATTAATAAATATAAATATATATATTACTTTTCTTTATTGGAGTTATTGACATACAATCATTAGAAAACAAAAGATGCACAATTACAAAACATTTATAATAAACTTACATCCAATATTTAACCTCTTAAGGACATATGACGGAATTTTTCCGTCATAAAACAATTGAGCAAACTGAAAGCTGCGTCCTTAAAGGGTTAAAAAGCTTATTGTGTTACATAGATTCTAGTCTTCCATCAGCTACTCTGTACATCTAAACTATTAAGTCCTCCTTTATTCTACAGCAAATGTGCATGACCGCTGCTCAACAGAAGAGAACCCCACTCAAACTTGGTAACTAACTGTAATGCTTGCGGGATATTTCCCTATTACCAAACTTGGACAGTAGTCTTCTTATCCCGGTGTCAAGTGGAAGGATAAGGAAATATCCCAGAACAAAGTAAATGTAAGAAATGAGGTAAGCAGTACTCACAGTAGACAGGGTAGTCCTTCACGGAAATAAGATTAAGGCAGAGAATGGTCAGAGACAGGCAGAGTTCGGCAACAGAAAGGCAATCCAGCAGTATAGCAGTTCAGGGGTAAACCAATAGAGTGGTCAGGAACAGGCAGAGGTCAGCAACAAAAGATAATCCAGCAGTTTAGAAGTTCAGGGGTAAACCAGACAGCGTAGTCAGACAGGCAGAGTTCAGCAATGATAAGGCAATCCGGCAATTCAAGAGTTAAACAGGCAGAGTAGTCAGACAAGCAAAGTTCAGTAATTTTAAGGCAATCCAGCAATTCAAGAGTTAAACAGGCAGAGTAGTCGGACAGGCAGAGTTCAGCAATAATAGTTCAAGGGTTAAACAGGCAGAGTAGTCAGACAAGCAGAGTTCAGCAATATTAAGGCAATTCAGCAAATCAAGAAATAAAGCACCTTGGAGCACACACAGTAACATCTATACTTGGGCAGTGAATGTGAGTTATGCAGGTACTTACATAGACGCCAATTCGTGCCAAGGAGTTCAAAGGATCCAGCTTGGGAGGGGAATAGACCTGCGGCAATGACGTCATCGCCGCACGCTCACAGCAACTGCCACGTCCCTGGTAACAGCCAGAGCAGCAACCGCCGCATCCCTGGCAACAGCCAGAGCAACGCAAGGTAGCGGCATGACACTAACATATTAAAGAGACATTAAGCTGCTGGGCGCAACTACTCGAATCGTCACTACTCAATACGCTATTTCTTTCCCTCCTGATGCTACAGCTCTCTTATTAAAGCCATGTTCCTATTTTACCCCAGAATTTTGAAGCTTCCTGGAAATCTATAGTACAAACAAACAATAACATATGCCAATCAGAGCAATTTAATAAGTATGTATGATACATAAGGAGTAGGAAATGCATTAGTCAGATATATAAAACATGAATTTGATTGAATTTGATTGAAATGACATGATTTGCAAAACTGAGAATATACTACAAAAATAATGTAATCTACACAAGCCCATAAAAAAATGAAATAGAGACAGCATGACGAACAGCCACTAATGGTTCTATAAATCCACATAGTAGATAAAGTATAATGTCTCAAGTCCATCAAGCTAAGAAGTCTATACCGTAACTAAACAGCACAGCAATCAATCACCTGATCCAAATAAAACCATAGTTAGCAGAAATCTTACATTTAACATGTCACTGCAAGTGCTCATATTGCAGGACCGTGTTATCATAGATCAAACATATGAGGTGAAGAAATCATTATTATGACCAAGGTCAATGTAAATGATGCCAAATTTCTACATAACCCTAAATAGTTCCAAAATTTTACATAACACTTGGATTAAATATGTTTAACATATTAATTTACCATGGATCTCTCTGTAACAATCTTCACTTTCTGTTACTTTATCTTGATTGAAATAGGAAGACCATCAATTAACAGGGTTCTCAGATAAACCTCAGTGGACCAACCTTGTATAAAATTCATTACCACTAGCTTGCCAGAGGGTCACACTTCTATGATTAGTTGGCCTGAGGGAGCTCTTTTCAATCCAATAATATCCACATAGGAGATGAAGTGTACAACATGATCTAAGGTATATCTGAAATAATACATATGAAAGAGCAGATTATTATGGGGATGGTGGTACTTCTTACTCACCAGCATACATACTGTTACATTTAATGGCTTCAAGTAAATGTCTTTCATACTCAAGAGTTTCAAATAATATTTAATTGAAAATCAAAAAAGTAAACAACATTTGAAATAGAGCAAATGCCAAGGAAGAACATGTTTTGTACTCTATAACATCGACACAGTGGAACAAACTTTTTCAATTAGGTGCTAAAGAGAATCTTTCTAAATGATTATGTCTGGTGCGCACAAAGGGGCTGATTTAAAAATGTCTGTCCGACATGATACGCTGTAGTAGCTTATCATGTCCGACAGACATCACTGAATGTGGACCGCATACGCTGTCGGCATTCAGCATTGCACAAGCAGTTCTAGTGAACTGCTTGTGCAATGCCGCCCCCTGCAGATTTGCAGCCAATCGGCCGCTAGCAGGGGGTGTCAATCAACCCGATCGTATTTGATTGGGTTGGTTGCTGTATGCCTCTCAGAGGCGTACAGCAATCTTAAGACCGCTGCTTCTTAACTCCTGTTTCGTGGCATAGTAAATCGGCCCCAAAATGTCCATCTCTTACATTACAAGCATTGTGCACACAAACATTGTTTCCTCATGACCCATAAATGAGGGTTAATAATCAGAATGATTGGGATCACAATTTTGTATTGATGATTTGAATGATGGCTCTCTGCAAAAAGTTATAACATTGATCATACATCACAAAAAATTAGATTTGTTTTTGAGAAACATCCTCTCTCTCTATGGTCTTAAATTAGAAGCAATTAATAATATAAATTTGCAGCATTAATGTCCATTCATCATATTGTCATATCAAATATTACTTTAAAATGTGTTTCACAGCTGATAATATAAAACCCATATGCAACTTTCATAAACTACAAGGGATAGATTATATTAAAGTATATCTGTTTGTCTATCTATCTATATCTATCTGCTTCTTTGTCTATCTATCTATCTATCTATCTATCTAATCTTTCTAATCTATATGTCTGACTCCCTGCTTATCTGCCTGTCTATCTATCTATCTATTTATCTATCTATCTACATTTCTATCTATTATTTATCTATCATCTATCTATCTATCTATCTATCATCTATCTATCTATCATCTATATCTATCTATCTATCTATCTATCTATCTATCAAGTCAGTCTGCTTCTTTGTCTATCTATCTACCTATCTTCTATCATCTATCTATCTATCTATCTATAATCTATCTATCTACCTATATATCTGTCAATCTGCCTGTCTGTCTTGTCTGTATATCTATCTATCATCTATCTATCTATCTATCTATCTATCTATTTATCTATCTATCTAATCTGTCTGTCTACTTCTTTGTCTATCTATCATCTATCTATCTATCTGTCTATCTGTCTGTCTATCTATCTATCTATCTATCTATCTATCTATCTATCTATCTATCTATCTATCTATCTATCTATCCATTTGTATAATGCATAAACAGAGCAATGAGTAAAACCTTGGACCAATCAATAGATGTAATACTAAGCAGTATTAAATCGATAAACACATTTCTTTTGTTTGTTGTTATTCACTTGCTTTTTTATATTTTCAGATGGATTTTCATGGCCCAATAAGCCATTTTTTTTAGTTCTGAGCTTTTAGAAAATTGCAATTCCATTTTCAACAATATTTGGATGACTTTCAGTAGCAAAACATGTCAAATACATAATAATGGGCTGCGTTCCATTGCTATTTTAAATCCATCTGAAAGCCATTAATGAAAGATTTTGAGGACACATCCAATTGCTGGGAGCCATGCATACATTTGTGTGCACGTTCAGTTCACAACTGAGCACATTTACTACTACACCATAAGGAAATGCTAATATGTATGTGTTATTAGTTATTTGTTAAAAATATCAGCAGTAAAAATAAACAGATGTTGTTATACCTATCACTTTGTAAGGTGTTAAAGAAACATCACTGCATAACAGTGAAATGCTTTACTTCAATAGAACATTTAACTATTGCAATAATGCCTCTATGTGTTTAAACGGACAGTCTAGTCAAAATGAAACTTTTGTGATTTAGATGACATGCAATTTTAATTACTTTTATCATCAAATTTGCTTTATTCCTTGGTATCCCTTGTTGAAAGCTAAACCTAGGTAGGCTCATATGCTAATTACTAAGCACTTGAAGGCCCCCTCATATCTCAGTGCATTTTGACAGTTTTTCACAGGTAGACAGTGCTAGTTCATGTGTGCCATATAGATAGCATTGTGCTCACTCATTTGGAGTTCATGAGTCAGCACTGATTGGCTAAAATGTAAGTCTGTCACAAGAACTGAAATAAGGGGGCAGCCTGCAGAGGCTTACTAATCACAGAGTTAAAAAGTGAATTAATATAACCGTGTTGGTTGTGCAAAACTGGGGAATGGGTAATAAAGGGATTATTTGTCTTTTTAAACCTTACAAAACAGCAAGACACTGAGCTAGAAGTTGCTACTTTCATGTTCCTTCAACAGATTCAAATATTTAAATAGTAGAGGGAACAAAATACTGGTTTAGAATATAAGTAGGTTGGTTTTGAAGATAAAATTACTTCAGCCTTGTTTATTTGCATATTGTACAAATGTACAATCAACATAGGTCTTAGGGCCGAATTATCAAGCTCTAAATGGAGCTTGATGCCCCTGTTTCCACGCGAGCCTTCAGGCTCACCGGAAACAGTAGTTATGAAGCAGCGGTCTAAAGACCGCTGCTCCATATCTTGTTCACTGCCTCTAAGGCTGCGGTCTTCAATCCTCCCGATCATATACAATCGGGCTCATTGACACCCCCTGCTAGTGGCCGATTGGCAGCGAATCTGCAGGGGGCGGCATTGCACAAGCAAGAATGCTCTATCGTATTATGTCCATCCGCACTTTAATAAATTGGCCCCTAAGAAATGTATAAAAATAATTTAATTATGGCAATACAAATAAAATATATATATATGTTTTACCTATAGGTTTGCCAGATGCCTGCCAAAAAATTACTGGACAACCAGCAGACAGCTCAGGAAGGGCTGGAAGGGGATTACACAATGACCCTGATGCAAAAATTTTCCTTAGATCCTAGCCCACTCCAGTCCTAAACCCCCTCCATATATATATTTTTTTTTTCACAAATGAGCAGTGATTTTACTCCAGTGTGGATATCAGTAACACACATAGAGCAATGTTTTCACACATATATATATATATATATATATATATATATATATATATATATATATATATATATATATAAAGCAGAAAACATAGAGGGGCGCCTCATGTGTAGATCAACCAAAAACAGATCCAAGCAGTTATAGTAATACATCCAAATGGGTACTCGCATTTGGAGAAAACACCCTGATGTGCTAGCAGAAGCAGACTGATAACTCTGGGTGTATCAGCTCACCCTCTCCTGGTTCCAGGAACAGACCAGGTCAGAAGCAGGATCCACAGGAACCGATATATAGCTCCACAATGAGCAAATAAGGTGCTATCACTTTGCTTAAGCAGAAAACCAGTTTATTAAAACCATGTTAAAAACAATAAGCAATCAGTAAATAGGGGCATCAGTGCTGGCCCCTTACATGAAACACGTTTCTTGGCTTAATAAACAGCCGTTTCATCAGGCATATAGCACCATATAAAAATAGTACCCTTTTAAATGCTAAAATAGCCAATCAAATTATGGACCACCCACTCTGGGTGTATTACACACATTTGGTATAATTAACAGACTAGCAAACCCTCCAGTGTCTCAGAACAAACACATATAGTATATACATCATGTACATGTTAACCCATCATTAAAAAATATCATAAAAATAGCATAGAAGGGGGGTGGAGTGTGCAGGCGTCCAAGATGATTGCACCTCTTTTAAGCTCTGAGCACGGACAAGCTGAAAACCACCACTGCACCCAGCATCTTACCCCTCTGACTGCCAAAAAGTCAACGGTAACAGTGGAACATCTACTGGTCAGGCCGGTCTACTTTTTTTACTCACCCGACAGCCTGCAACTCCCGGCGAATCCCACATTGCAACCCAGCATGTGAAAGGCCGCCACTAAGCTACACTGGCCGACTCTTCTGAGCCTCGACCCTACAGCAACCTAAATTGAAACCTGCAATGAGATCAGCATGACTAAACAAACAGCCTACTAATCCCAAAAAACTGTAAGTTCAACACAATCACTCTCAGCACCTTTATGCACCCATCTGCCTCAGGCACGCTTATATCACGGTCAGTAACATGGCCTAATTGCCAAAGTACCATCTAAAGTGCCTTCTTTATTTATCCGGCCTTTACCGGTCAGGTTATACCTGGACTTTTGATGTTCTAAATACCACTATGGGCCCATAATCTTTTAATAAAAAACTGTATCTCCAATAACAGCAGCGACCATGCAGCCATAAAACATCAATTGCAATTGGATCAAAAACTTGGCACAAAGATAAGGCTTCAAGCAATATAGCAACACCTTAAAGCTGAGAACTCTGACCAGCAATAACAAAGCACAGGCCTGAACTTTTTCTCATAACTCTTTATTGAATCTGCAGTTGTCTTCTTTAACTCATACAGTGACCTTATAACCACCGCCATTTATAGGCAACCTTAATTACATATATCTTACTCACACCACTGTGAGAGATATTGTAACGTACACTGACTTTGTCGACAATACACAGCTCTGCCTTTTCCTTCTCATAAACCAACTACAGAATCAACCTCTCCTTTGACACCACCTTCAGCTAACTCACGGCTTGTCACTACCTAACAGAAGGGCAGCTATGGCTCATCACAGGACATTTAAAGCCGATAAGAATCTTAAAGCTACCTCAGTGGGGCCAAACCCCACTAGTACATTCTTTAAACACTTTGACAGAAAAAAATGCCACAGACCCTCCTATAACTGATGGAGAAGACGTTCCCTCAGATGAACTTTCAGAGAGCAAACAAACTCCTCTGGTAAAGCAAGCTACCCCCTCACCTAAAGATGGTCTTGTCACTTGAAAGCAATGGAGACTCTTATTTCCCAAGTTAAAACATGCATTGGCAAAGAATGCGCAGACTTAAAGCGAGAAATCAACAAACTAGGATTTTAAGTTAAAACTCTTGAAGACGAAATAGAAGAACTTTTCAAAGACATGTCAGATATGTCACAGAAGATACAGCTTCAACAAACACAGATAACAGATCTCAAATCCAAAATTGATGATATTGAGAATCGCAGAAGATGCAACAACCTCTGCATTAGAGGTGTGCCCGAAAAAGTCACAGGTGGCAGAATCCGACTATCTTCAAGAACTTTTTGAGTCACTAGCAATAGCTAATTCAGTAGTAATCTCAGAGATCCCTCTCGAAAGGGCCACTGCACCCTACGCCCTAAACCTAATGAGAGTCAACCCCCAAGAGACATTGTAATTTGTTTTCAGAGCTTCTGAGACAGGGACAAAATGCTTAACTTTGCCAGACAGCAACATAACTTTTCCCATCTTTGCTCTAAAATTCAGGTTTTCCAAGACCTATATACGAGAACCCTACAGAAGCGTAGAGACTTTAACACTCTAACCTTGCATTGCCATTACATTATTTAAGTTTATGTTTTAGTCTACAGTCATTAAGTAGAACCAGTTCCCTTTATAAGTATATCGTATCCTATGATATTGTTATTGATAGGTTGCCAGTTTTTTTTTTAACTTCCACACAAGGACACTTGAATCGTAACCTGATCAAGCAGGTGTCCCATAACGCTGCATCAGTGGCTGTAATTACAACCAATACAGTGTTATCTAAGCTTATGTTTACAGTTTTCAAGTCAAATTGTATACAATATTTTATGACAATGTTACTATTACTTTGTTTGTTCTGTTTATTCTGTTTTTAGTTCCTTTCCATTTAGTTTTTTTTCTTTATCATTACTCTCTTAGCTCTCTTTTTCTCTAGTTTTCACACTTTACACAACATACAACTGGTGGGTTTTCTCCAACCGTGCCCAGCCCCTTGTCCACTCACTACCTTACTCACTCATACACACACATTTTCACACCTTACACACATCCACACTGTCACTTTCTTTTCCTCTCTGGTTCCATATCTCATTCTTCCCCTAACTTCTTAACTCTCCCTCCCACAGCCCCTCTCCTTCCCAGGTTCCGTAATCCCTTCCTCTCCCTTTGGCCCTTTTTCTTCCTAAGGCTATCAACCTTTTCTCTCAACATTCCCCCTTCTTTCCAGATCCTGCATACAGAGACTACCTGTTCCATAAACTAAGTGGTGGTCTTTTTTCTATACCCTCCATCCCACCTAAACACCCTCACTATCCCCACACAGAATGTTAAAGGCTTCCTATCCCCAGAAAAACATTCTATTGCATTCCATGACTTTTACAAAAAACAAATAGATACCCTTTTACTCCAGGAAACCCATTTCAAAAGAACAAATGAACCCAAACTTCCCACATTTCACTTTGATCACAACTTCCCAAGCTCAGGCCCAGAAAAAAAAAATGGAGTCAGCATATGGTTCACGAAAGGAACACCCTTTGAACTCCTGGAAAAATATGCAGACACAGAGGGCAGAATCGTTATCCTCATTGGACTGCTGTATGGCAGACCACTTAACATAGCTAACTTATATGTACCTATAATCACCCTTCACTATCCTTTTTTCAAAAAGTAATCAACCAACTAGTAGACCTAGCTAAAGGCCCATTCTTTATAGGGGGTGACTTCAACTTCCCTATCCATTGATGCTTAGACACCTCATAAGGAAAATCGTACATGACAAATTAAAGCCAATTGGACAGTACTTCAAACCCTACCACTTTATGATACATGGCGAATTGCCCATCCCACCACAAAAGACCACTTTTTTCTCTCACCTGCAACACTCCTATACACGACTAGACTATATACTCTGTGACCAATCCACTCTGCCATCCCTAAAATAATCCAATGTCAGCCATACAGTCTGGTCAGACCACAGCGCAATTATAAATTCCTTCACATGATTCCCGAAACCTTTTTATCAACCAAACTGGAAACTAAAAGACCATTTTTTTGGACCCACTTATAATCACAGATATCTAAAAAAAAACAACTAAAGAATTATTCTCCTTTAACAAACCTTCCGACACCACCGCTTCTAACAATTGGGAAGCCTATAAATGCTTCATACGGGGTGAACTCATTAAGCACACTAAAAAACAAAGGGCATTATGAGCAACACACTATAACTCTCCTACATCCAAAATGACACATGCTGAACGAGTCCACAAACAAAATCCACATTCCGATCAACTCTACACAGACTGACAACAAGCTAGAGAGGACTTGAACCAGTATCTTATCAAAAAGCACACTTGCGCTCTCTTACACTACAGGCTAAATTCTTTGTGGAAAATAATAAAACTGGAGGAATGTTAGCTAGATCTCTGAAAAAGAAAAGGTTCAAGGCCTTTATCAAACAGATCAGTAACACATCTGGACTAACCCTCTCAGACAGCTCATCAATCATCAATGACTTTGCCAACTATTACACCTCCCTCTACAATCTCATAAATTACTATTTGGCCCAGATACACCTACTGTCCTTAACCTCAGATGACTCTACAACCTTATACCAACCCTTTCATTTACAGGAAGTCTTAGCTGCCATCAAAATCCTACAAC